>NC_090789.1:13045972-13185972 GCF_040054535.1 Antennarius striatus
ATTGCACTTTGAGTGTAACTTCGATAGTTTGGGTCATAAATTCTATCTGTAGTGACATAACAGAGATGTAAAATCTGAGCATTGCATAGGGGTCTTGAGTGAATCATTAAAATACACTGCTGATGGAACTGTTAAATATCTATCCTGAATGATTATTTAAAGTTCAGAAAGGATTTTGATGATTTTTTTGGGGAGAGGAAGGATCCAGGCCAAGAATTAATTCTTCTAGATTTAAGTGGTGATACACAATTCACAATGCACTGTCTGTGATTTGATGCTTGCTCAACGTGTTCATCACAGTGATGAGGGTAGAAGTTTTCCTATCAGGGGACACCACACTAAGGTGGAGGTGACCTTCATGACAGAGTTGTCTAGAAAAGAGAGGCATGACACTGATTGAATTAAGACTGACACAACAATCAACTTGTTATTTTTTAAGCCCTGAACAATAACATGCAACACATCATATTTGTAGCGTCTATAGTGTAGAATTATTTAGGGATCACAAAGTATTTTGGCCAGTTGCAGTGAAAATAAGTTTCAACGTTTTAGTATACAGTGTGCCCTCATTACTCGCGGTTTATGCGTTCCAGGAACCACACACGAATAACAAATTTAACTATTTACGGTAATTTAAACGTTTATGAACCCTCCCCATACTGATATTAAACCACCTTCTATCTGTATTACCTTTTCCCACACTCTTGTCGCCTGTTTAAAGCACGTTTGTGTTTTTTATTGAAAAACAGAGTGATCAATGTATTGTTATTTCTGCTCATGTTGCCCTAATCTGTCCAACTGTAAAACGTCTTTTATTGTTGATCTGCTATCATGTAGTTGAGAGATGCAGTTGTGGCAATAAGTTTGAAATAAAGAGACTTGAATGAAAGTCATAAAGAGGCTGAAGGTCTGTAAAAGTTCCACTCACTGCTAACTTTGAGAAATTTTATTTCCATATGCCGGTGGTATCTATGTTTAGAAGACCCTCATATCCTTGCCCTCAGCTCTAGCTCTGCTGGCCCTCAGGCCTGACTGAGACGCTGGCCCCAGTCTCCCAGCAGGGATGCTGATAGACTGGATAGGAGCCTCTGGGCGCCAGTAAGGAGCCTTGGTGACATGATTTACGGGCAGAGCTGCTGGAGTTGCCGGGCGACGTCTCACTGCGGTCCCCCGCCACTATAATCGGAGCTCAACGTCCGGCTCCGAGGAGTCTGCCCAGACTCACATCACCTCCTCCCCTCCTCTTACTCCTCCTTACCCCTCCCCTTCATCCTTGTCGGTTCAACTTTACAATGCACTCTCTCCCACTTCCCTTCTTCTCCTGCACCACTAAAGCATTGTGAGGCAGGCGGACAGGCTTCTAATAATAGCTGCGTGATGATTGTCACTACATTAAGGTGTGCAGACACATAGCACAAGCATGTAGGCTCACACACATGCACGTAAACACAGATTCACATGTAAAAACAATGACAACTCCAACACAATGTAGATGTGTTGTCTTGCCTCCTACTGTGGTCTGGATTTATTGGCTTATTTGTGGTATGCAGCTCTATCCTCCTTGTAAAAAAACTGAAAAATAAATAAATTAAAAAACATATTGTCTGGGCTCCTTAGAGCTGCTCTAATGTTCTGGCTCTTTGTCACAGCCTCAGCACCTCCGCTGCTTTCCTATCCACCCACTATAATCAACAGAGAGCGCTGGGAGCGCCTTGGAGCCTGGCTGGCACCAGAGTGCTGGCTGCGAGCGAGGTCATCTGTCCAGAGCGCTGAGAGTCTGTGGGGGGAAGCATGGAGGGACGGAAGGGGCTATTTGAAGAGCAATGGAAGATGAGGAATGCACTGCTTTTAAATTGCACTTGGCAAGGTTTTTTATGTAAAAACACGAGTAACAACTTGTTGTTAGTTATTGGTTGTAAAATTTGAATGCCTGTCTGTGAAATGTTGCTTTACTGCCATGATATCACATGCTCTGCATAACTTTCAGCAGGGTACATAAGTTGCTCACAGATTCAGAAAAGTTATGTAAACATGTACCATTTAAAAGTTTTGGCACATCTCTGAATGAGGGGTGGATAGAAGGGTAAAGTATAAAGTTGGATAAAGTATTTGACTCTCACCCAGGAAATGTGTTATCTATCTTTTTCCAAATCCTAACCACACCCAAACAAAGCTGAAGTTCAGTTTCATCCTCAGAATTAAGGCCTCATGACAGGCCAGAAATGCTAAAGGATCCCTCATGCCAAAATACATGAGATGATATTAAAATTTAAAATCTGTTACTCTGTTTTCATTTACAATCAAATGATCAATCTTTCAGGTGAAAAGGATTTGAAATAACATCCAGTCAGTGGTGAAGTTGGCATTCGGATCCTTTTATAACAGGAAGCGAGCAACGCAGAAAATCTAAATAAGCAGTCAAGTCAAGTATTTCTAAACCAGCAGTGGATCACAAAGTGTTCTTGCAATCATGCATTTAAAAGTGGACCTCACCTCAATGGAGCCTCTCTTTCGTACATAAACGTGATGCCATCGACTGTTTCCAGTTAATTGTTTTAATCAAACACTTCATACCTATAGTTGAAATTGTTTTATTCATTTACTTTTCATTTTTAAAATGTCTTTCTTGTTTTAATTTATGTTTATGAAAATAAAAATACACTTTTGTTTTAGAACATGCTCAGCTGAAAAATGGTGAATTTCTCCAATAAAGAAAAAACAAAACAAAACCTAAATTCCTGTTTTGTTGCTGTTTTGTTTCTTCACCTTTCAATTTGTTTGACGTATGATTTTTTTATTTTTTTTATTTTATATACTGGTTTGATCCCCGAAGGGAAATTAAGATATTCATTTTGATATCTTTACAAATTTATGTCTATGTGTTTTGATGTAAAAAAGATTGTCATTTTTTAAAAATTTGTGGATATGTCTAAACAACTTTTATGAAAACGGTTGTAAAAGTCAACAACACACACACAAAAAATGGGATTTTATATTAGCTGTTGCAGTTTCCCACAAATAAAACTGCAATAATAATAGCTGCTTGTACACAGCTATTATTATTATTATTATTATTATTATTATTATTATTATTATTATTATTATTATTATTATTATTATTATTATTATTATTATTATTATTATTTATAATTATTCATAAAAATATTACTATTTAGGTTGTCAATTACATTCCAGCCACCCTCTTTTTGTGACATCAGTGTTGATTCTGAATATGTTTCATTCTGTGAAATAAAAGTTAGCAATGTAATTACTACTCTAAATACAAAAGTACACTTGGCTAAGACTTACAATTTACAATTTCAGGACATAAAAACAACACATAAATAAAATAACATGCTGTAGTACTTTAATTTAACTTACCTTTAGCCACCAAGCCCCAGGCCACAGACTGGTACCGGTCAATTGGTACCGAGCTGCACAAAATTAATATGTAACTCACATCATTTATATTTTACTTATAATATTTTTTGGGGGGGGTTACCAGATTCTCTCCGCCACATCTCTGAGTCAGTCTTGTGACTGAGGCAAGATGCCTGTCTCGGTCACATGCTACCTTTGTAAAGGGGCCACTCCGGCTGGTAACACAGAATACTTTACTGTTACAGTGAAACTCCGAAGTATGGTTCTTTTACCTCTACCACTGTCATCACTTACCTTATGCTTTTTTTCCAAATACAGTAAATTTGCCAATGCAGTAAATTATTCAAGGGGGTACGAAGCCTGACGCGCTGATATGCTCACAGAGACACACACAAGAACAAGATGGGGGAGATGAGTGTTGGAGATTCTCAGATGCTGCTCAGCGGCAATTTAAAAATTCCAAAATCAATAACTTGATATACTGGTGTACATTTCATATTCAGTCTCAGCTGACTGTGACTGGCAGTTCAACCATACTTGAATATTGGGGTGTGCATTGGCCGATCCAAATATCTGTCTGACCACAGGCAGCCTGCCTTTTCTCCAGCCAGGTGTGTGAAACAGATGCTGGTGGGACTGTGATCTGTCACACACAAATACACAAGCCTGATGAATGGATGGAGAGGAGAAAAGAAGTTGCCTGTGCTGAGGCCTTCAACACTGTCAACAGCACAGACGTCTGAAGAGCCTGGCCGATTGTTGCTGGAGATGTGTGTGTGTGAGAGTGTGTGTGCGTGTGTGTGAGCAAGACAGTGCTAAAAAGCAATGCCAAGTCAAAAAAGAGGCTTTTTAAAGATTTGATGTAAAGTTTGTCACCATAGAGCCTCTCATCACCGAACAGATGCTTCTCAGAGAATATGAACCCACTTTCTCTGAGCTTTGCTGAACTAGAAAGAAATTCCCAACCTACCCCTTTATCATCAATCATCTCTCCTTCTCACACACATATTTAAACTGTGCAGGGAGCCCAAAGTGTTGAAGTAATGACTTACACATGTCCCTATTAAGGATCTGGCACATGGTGGGGAACTTTCCCACCCGTCCATAATTGATATTAATCCCTGCTCTTTGGAGTGGCTCGGGGGAACGGTCGGAGGAGACGTTAATTCACACACAATGGCACAGTTGCAGACCTTGGAATAAAAGAAGTGTGATTTTTTTTTTTTTTTAAGACTAATACATTAGATTAAACCATGTCAGAACAAGACAGGGTGAGACAAAAATGACAAGGACAAAAATAGAATGGGGAAATACCTTAAGATGTGAATGACAAAGTAGATTAGCGTAAAATAGACCAAGTATTACATGTGTGCTCTTTTAAGATATCTATGTCTGAACTTTGAAGTAGCTATACAGGTATATTAATGGCTTGGCAGAATATGAGCTTTGTGCAGCCAGAGGTTCATCTTTAAGACAGATTGTACTCAAATAATTAAATGACAATAGTTTTCAACTGTAAAGCTCTATGAAAGGTCACAAAATATAATTATGTATTGTAGCAAATAAGAAGCAGATGTTATTACTGAACATTTATTACAATAATCTTAAAGCCAAAATCTTTAAGGGTTTACTATATCCTAATGGTCTTGCATAGGCCTCATATGTATTTACGTGGGTTTACTTGCTTCAAACTAACACCGTGTTTTCATTACCTGAGCCTGCCATTGATGCAGGAGGAATGTGTCCTTGTTCCTGGAGACCACCAACACCATACTTCTACACTAGCCCAGAAGCAAAAACAAAGCTTGGATCTCAGGAGAGGCCTCTAAAGGTGTGTTCCTTCCACTAAATCCTCCACACCGGACCTCCAAGACTTGTCAGTGTGAAATCCCAAAAAACTACAGGCCATGACATTACTCTAACAAGTATTTCTTGAGATATGGAAAACCGACAAAATGGTTCATCTGTTTGTTTCAAGGTCACGGTATCACCCTTCTGTTGGTTTGTTAAGTAAGACTATGGAGCAATTACTGGATTTCCTTCTCCAAAATTATAGAAAGGTGTGAAATGGGCCAATTACTGATACATTTCCATGCATAGCTGGAATAAGTACATTTTTTTTATGACTGTTTATGTGTGCATGTGTGCTTGAAGGGTGAGACGACTGAAAGCATTTGGCGATGATCGTACTGATACTCCATAGTGGGTACCACTGTTGCTTCACAGCGAGAAGGTTCCTGTGTTGCGTTCGTATGTTCTCCTCTGCTCTGCATTAGTTCTCTCTGGGTTCTCTAGCTATCTCCCACTTCCAAAAGCATGACTGGGATAAACTCCAGCAACACCGTGACCCGCAAGGTGGAAAAGGGGCTGAAGACAAGACAGTTATGATTTTCTCATCTTCAAATAAATGAATGGATGATGAATGGATGGATGGTGTAATCCACAGATTGCCTCTTTCTATACTGTGCAATGTTAACCCAAGACTGACATCTTACCAATTGTTGGGTTTGATGCTACTCCTCATTTGTTTCCCCGAAATTTGTCTTTTTGTTTTGTTTTTTCCCCACTTAATTTTTTCAACAGCATTTTTGTTTGTTATTGATGGATTTTCATGAAATCTGGTGAAAAGAAGAACCTGTAAAGTTTCAGAGTGGATATGAGTAAAGGCGGACCATCCATTTGGTTTTTGTTACTTAACACATGATTGCCAGATTGTCAGTTTTTGTCAATTAAGTATAAAATACTCAATAGACTTTCAGTGAACTTTTAAAGGGCTAGGTAAATAATTTAAGTTTGGATAGGATTGTAATTAAAAGAGACACTTGGACTTTGGCAAGTACGTTCTCTAAACCTCTAGTATAATCTATGATTGTATAAAAGCATCAAACATAAACTTTAGATGAATAAGAGATACAGACTTCAAAAAACAAAGTGAAAAAAGAGAATTCATTTGTACTTTAGCCATTTGATGTTTTCTATTTGGAAAACATTTTTTTAAAAATATTGCAATTATTTTCATAACAACACACAAATTATTAAAAACTCAAATCAAATCAAGTTCCTTTTGATTTTTTGCTTAAATGATCATGTATGTATGTTTAAGAAGCTCTTGAACACTGAAGCTCTAGAACTTAAAAACTGTCTTTCACCTCATCTGCAGTCAATAACAACCTCCTTGTTGAATGTTAGCGGTAGTTAAATAGAACAGAGCAGAACAAATAAGAGCTGATGGACAATTATGTGCTTCAAATGGGTTTCACAGTCATGCAGTAGTCTGTCTAACCTTGTCGGTCTTATCAGATTGAGTAGATAGACATAGATGGATTGAAGGAAAAATTCAAACATACTATTGTCAATACATGTCAAAAGAAAAATCAGACTGCTTCAGTAAATCAAACCCATATGTATGTATAATATTTGTCATATATTTTCTGACCTGTAACAGTAGCAGAAGCAGCCACTGATTTTGACTGCTATTCGGCCATTACAAGATCTATGAAAAGAGAAACAGTTCATTCTTGTGTTGAGTTATTTCTCGTAAATGGGAAATATCGCGGGCAGCTTCGGGGAAACTTCGTCACATTCCTTCTTAACCCGTGGCAGAGAGGTGACTATGAGGCGATGTCCCCCAGAGGGAAAACCAAATTTTCCAGCTGGGTGTCACACGTCTCCTGGATTCCATGCAAGTGGAACCTCATCCACCCTGGTGGTGGATAGAATAGTGGGAAGGTCTTCATGCAGGTCATCTATATCAAAGTATTAATTCTTAAATATTCAAGACCCACAGCTGATGACTTGTTTAGCCGTGAACTGTGTGATAATGTAGATTAGATCAGTTTCACTAAACTAATTTATAATTGCCCCAATTAGGGGGGAAGGGATATGCAGTCAGATGACGTGCATGTGTATGGGTCAATTCAGATCTCTGATGGTGGAGCACATTAAGTGATTGGCTTGGGTTCCACGGAATGTTATAGTCAAAGCCAACATCCATCAATGTGGCGATTAGAATGATGGTGCAATTTTACTGAATTTGCTGTAATTCATTACATCCCTTACACCATTACAAATAGGGTTCTGCTTTAAAAAAAGAAAAGAAAAAAGACTGCACACATTTCTTAATAGGATGCAGTAAGAAATATTGGCTAGGCATAAAGCGTTGCATCCAATAAAGAAAGGTATTGTTTTTGGGTTTGTTTTTGTCAAGCTTAGAAATTATTGTGTTGCACCTTTAGAGAAATTAATATCCACCAATCATCTTTAATCACTTCTTGAGCAAGGGCTCAAGTAGATCCTACCTACTATTAGATAAAGGCCCATTTATGCATTTGCATATATCAATAGATATGTGCAGTTGAAAATGATCTGTCTATCATTGCCTACTTACTGCTGTACATCCTTCACATCAATATCAACCATAGGTGTACTGTTGTTGCTATGACTTGACAGCTAACACAGTGACTAACAAAAGAGGTTGTGATAATGTTTTACTAAATAGAAAGAGTAAAAGGCAGAAATACTCTGTGGTGGCCTGTGAGACCATTAGGGATATTAGTTCTTAGGGAAAGGGAGCTTTTTACATTTTCACATCACTTTTCTCGATTGTTTCTGTAGTTTTGTCATGTCTGGTTTGGACTGCAGCCACACTGCCTTGACCTTTACAAGTGGTATTGCACTATTTCGTTCATCTCCTCCATATTTGTGAGTTCTCTGAAAATATTTTCAATTTCTGATTTTGATTGTAAATGATCTCAAATTTGGATTATAGATTGAAACTTAATACATATAAATTTGCGAACACTTGATCTTATGAACAGCGTCTCAAAACCAATTGTGTTCTTAGGTTGAGGACTACTTGTACTGTACACACACACCTGCTACAGAGTGAATTTTTGGCCAGGGCCCAAGTGTAGACATTTCATACATGATTACATCAAGATCCAAAATCTGGAGTCTGGTAACTCGAAGGGAAATCAACACGTACTGAAAATTTCTACTCTATGTGTTAGAAGTGTAATTATTTTAAACAATAATTCAAATTTCATTTATCAAGTGAAAAGGATTCAAAGATACTTATATTGCATTTCATGGAAAAAAAGCCCAGTGATAAAGGAATCACATCACCTCATACACTGATGGTTGCATCTTTGCCACGTGCCCAAAGCTTCTGCCAAGTTTCATAAAAGTCTGTCAAGTATTTTTTGTGTAATCCTGCTAACCGACAAACAAACAAACTGACGTGAAATGAAGACAAAATTCCAGGCAGAGGTAATTATGCATGTCAGTAAATGAGATTAAATCAAAACTGTGCTGGATGAGTTGTATAAACGTTGCCTGTGACTGAATGTAAAACTAAAATATGTGTAAAGGTAAAGTGAGGTTGAGTGCACATGATGTTCCTTAAGGGGTTCAACAGCTGGGGCAGCCATCCAAAATTTCTAAACTGATAATCTGATGATCGAGCCTACTTTTCATGGTGATTGACCAGATGTCCTGATATGATTTTAGGATTGAAATTCCTCCCTCAGGCTTTGTTTTTTTCTTTTTTACAGTGACACCACGGCTGTTTGTTTCTTTCTGGTTTGACAACTGAAACAATGCAACAAATCGTTTGGAATTCTGTATGACATTTTAGGCATGAATAATCAACTTCTAAATGTCACTGTGAGCGTACAGGAATCGGCAGCGGCACCCTAAATGAATCTGACATGATTTTTTTGTTTGATCCTCATTCTCCCTGTTTGTCTTTTCAACTAAGCATACTTATTGTGTTCATTCATTCTCTTGCAGTATAAAAGGCTTTGGCAGCTTTTCACAGTTCTCCTAGCAACCACAGCAGGTGCCATCACGGAGGCCCGTTGGAGAATTGACTCACAAAATAGCTAAATATATAACAGCCTGTCAAGAAAGAAAGATTTACCTGAAAGCATGAAAATCAGTGGTGAGGAGTCAGAAGATGGAAGTGCTGTTGCTAAGTTGCTATTGGTTTAGTGGCTGCAGGAACTTCAGACAAGTTTGCGCTGACATGGGGGTGAGTTGATAATGACAGCTTTTTGGAAAAGGACAAACATTTCTTTCATACTTGGGGTTTTTCATCATCATGTTCCGCCTTATGGCCTGCATGCCTTGAAGATGGATGTGCTGCTGTGAGTCCTGCTGTTCCTCACCATGCTGATTGGTTTTCAGCAATGATATCCTGACTGCTCACTGGCATCCCAGGCTAATGTCTCAAACCTTCTGCACATGGACACACAAATAGGCACTCGCATTCCAACACACTGATGGGCATATCCAAATGAGACATTCAGATGTATCTATGTTTCTGTGTGGATGCTCATGCTGAGGATAAAACGTTAGTGAATGAGTGTGAAAGAGGTGGGTGTGAATATCAAACGTGTATATATGTGAGTGGGAGAGAACCACAAGTTGAAGCAACAAGTTTTTTGTTTTTTTTAAATGTTTTTGGGGTAGAGGAATGTTGAAGTGAAGTTTTGATCACTGATGTAATGTGGGGTAAACACATATCATTTTGATTTAGCCACATTTTCTGGCTGATGTAAATGTTAATGATGTAAATTTGCCACACAACACATTAAAGCTCTATCCCACTGATGTAAGTTAAATGAAATGTCAAATGCAAAATTGAAAATTGTTATTTTATTGTTTATGTGGCTTGATTGACTGTGGATGACAAAATCAGAGGTACGGAAAACAAAATGAAATTAGAAATCCAGACAGTTGTTTCCCACTTCTGACATACATTTACTTATTCAATTATGCATGGTTGTTTAGTAACTATCTGTATTTAATTTACATGAATAGTAAGCTGGAAATCATCCTTATTATGTCCTGTCTGTCTTCATTTCCACTGCCATTTCCACTCTTTATATATGTATATAGCTGCTCACAAATAACATCTCTATAGGCTTATTTTCAGAAGGTTTTGTTATAGAGAGGGCGTCAGCCAGAGATACTGTATTTCATGGTTTTGGTTTTAGTTGTTTCCCCAGCTTCATTTTTGAAAGTTTATCTGCTCATGTCTTTGTTGATTTATTTCTCAATCATGTTTGTCTCTTTACACCTCCTGTCTGTTTCTTATCTGTTTTTTCATATTAGTCTCCCTGCCTCTCGTTCGGACAGGGGAAAAATGACAAAGATAAATAACTTAAATCTACACCTATTACCATTAATGAATGAATTAAGCATGTTTGTTAAGTGTCCCCCTGTCATTTCACAACTTGTGGCATTGGTCAGGTGGACTAAGAATTGACATAAAGTTGTACAAATTTAAAACTGATTACAACGATGGGGATGCTGAATTCCATGCACATTTCAATCCCAACCTCGAAATCATCTGGTGTCTCATCCAAGGTGTACCCTGCCTTTCACCCATAGCTAGCTGGGTTAGGCTCCAGCAGACACATGACCCGGAAGGCAGATAGGCCGCTGTAGACGAAACGATTACAATCCCCTTGTCTACAAGAAAGTGAATGGATGGGTTGGATTTCAGTCCTAAATCCATCCTCAAAAGCTATGTCCTTTTATAATTTCACTGTAACAGGTCCCGATAAGCTGTCAGGGGCTCCCAGTGGGTTGTCCCTTTAGGTCAGGGCCATCATTCAGGGGTTAATAGCTTAGAGGTCCTGCAGACACAGAAAAAGAAAAAGAATGAGAGCAAAGTCTGAAATGAACTGGTCAGCAAATGATTCAACTGGCCTTTAAGGGAGGTCTGAGAAGAGACAACAAAGCATAAAGGGAAGCTTTACATAGTTACTATTTTAAAATGACTACCATGTTATCAATATTATACATTCAGCACACTAGGAATTCTAAAGTTCACAACTAACCTTTTTTATACTTCCAGCAGACATGGAGGAACATCATATTTGTGCAGGAATGGTTATTAGCTTTGCTAACACTGAAACATTGGACATATTCAGGTGCTGAGCAGTTAATAACCTACTATTTATGAGTATATTAGATCATAATCTGAATCCTAGGGAACTAAATACAAATTCATAGGGGAAAGGGCATGTGGCATGGTTTTATATAGTTGGAAAATACTTTGTATTACTTTTAGGTTTGTCAAGAAATGTATTTGTGAAGTTTTTTTACATAATACAATGTGCATGAACAAGGCATCATTTGAAAATTTTAAGTAATTATTTTGTCTTTTCCAAAGCCAATGGGAGACAAGTGCATGTGGCTATTGAGTTTGAAAGATTTTTGATCCGCCCCTGGGATGGAGGCCAAATTTAATCCAGAGCTAGACCCAGGAGCAGTCAAGATTTAAGGATAGCAAAGTCTACAAACTGAAATTATAATAATCCCAAAATAAAATAGTTAAAACATTGTTGGTAGAGCAGCACGGCTGTGCAGACAATGACAGTCTGCCCTATCAGTGCACTTTCTCATCTGGATCCTCTCTTCTCTGCATCTGTTCATCTTTTCTCTGTCCTCCTTATAATATACAGGAATAACTGTTTCAGGTCAATTACAATGAAATGCTGTCATTTCTCTTGTCTTTCTCTCTGTTTCTCCATTTAATTGGAATCTTAATGTGACAACAATGGAAACATTATTGTTTGCTGAGAGGTACATTTAAAAAGGCAAATAACAGACCCTGATGTAAGACTAAAACCCTCAGTAATTAGTTTCTACACCACACCACAATAAAAACGCGTGTCAGAAGTTTGTGTCCAGTGTGACAATAAATACACATTAAAGCTAGTCAGTTTTTCTGCCCAAACTTGGCAAAAGTGTTGTTTCATTAAAAAAAAAAAAAAAACATGCCTTGAAAAGCCTTTGTGCCACACTTATTTACACACCAAGTGAGAAACTAAATGATGAGCTGGGATGACAGCATTGAACTTCCTGTTACTCTGTGGGTTCGTGACGAGTGAACCCCGAACCCTGCCCCAGTAGAGACAGGTCAAAATCTCACACGCTGAACTGATTTAAACAAGTGAACATAACAGTAACAGTGAACATAACATAACAGGTTTAAATAAAGAAAGAAAATAAATGAATAAATCAAAAGATAGATAGATAGATAGATAGATAGATAGATAGATAGATAGATAGATAGATAGATAGATAGATAGATAGATAGATAGATAGATAGATAGATAGATAGATAAAATATCTGATCCCTTCATGAGGTGAAGGAAATAATTATTAATCTTGTACTATGGTTTCATTTAGAGAAGTATTTAAATGTGAGTTTATGATTATTTCCTCTCTCTCCCACCTTGTGTTTTCATTTTGTTATCTTCTCCGTACCTATATTGGCTCATGTGTCTGAGTGTGTTTGATGGGGCCTGTTGTCTGGTCCCTCATGCACTCATCTCTAATCAGAGCTCATAGCCCTGCTGCTCTGCTGTTAACCTCTAAGCACTTGGGAGACACTCCTCCACCTCCGCTGCATATGGTTGTTGTGGATTTTGGGTGGCAGCCAGGTTGCCCTCTCGCATCCAACCCGCCTGTCTACCCACCACACACTACACCGGTACCGAGGCACATAGCATTTGTATGCCAGGCATGTTTTGGAGAGGCTACTGGCTCAGTAAAACTGTGGGAAAGAGGACATTTCTGAGCTGAAACACCCCCTTTTTCGCACATTCCTGAGGAGAGCATATCAAGCTCATTATCATGGCCAACTACAATGGCCCTTTGTGCAGCAGCTGGGGTTTATCCAAATAGGCTTGGGTGTAAGTTTATAACATGTACATACTCTCTTTGTATTTTTACTTGTGAATTAAACTATGGAACTGCTTACTAATACTTATAATGAATAGGGGTGTACTACAAGACTATAATAAGGTAATTTTGCAACAGTTCACTCCATTACATACATGCATACACACACACATACACGCACACTTACCTTACCTCTAGGTCCACTTCCTAAGTATACACTATTAATTCTTTTTTTAATTTTTTTTATATATACTCAAGTAATCCCCGAAGGGAAATAAGTGGCACATCAAATCACATGCATGTTAGTTAGAATGTACAGGCCCTGAACACACACACAGGTAGAGTGGCGGGCAGCTCCTGCTTGGTGCGCCCCAAATGAGCAACTTGTAAGGAGACAGTGCATTGCTCAAGGGCACCTTGGCAGTGCTCCGGAGGTGAGCTGACACCTCCCACTGTCAGCTCGCCTCCGGGTGTTTTGGGCGGGAGCGGGAATTGAACCGCCGTTCTCAGATCATTGGATGACCCGCTCTACCACGCGCTCTACCCCTGAGCCACTGCTGCCCCTTATAGCTGAGTCCCATCTCAGGGGTTGCATCTTTTGAATATGAGGTGATATGAGGTGTGCTTAGGATCAATATCCAGTTAGGACGTCCAGTGACATTGGTTTCATGGCTCAGAGCAGCATCTTAATACATCTTATCTCGTTAGTGACAAGCTACCAGATTCTGCTTTTCTTGTACTGTACTTCAAAATGAGCAGTGGTGAATGTCTCTGGGATTAAACATAGGGCGCTGAAGAAAATTTAGACCTTAACAGAAACCACATTTCATATTTTATTGCTAAAAACAGCCAGTCAAGGTTGATTCTATATTTTAACAACATTTGATTTGTGAATGTGTCTCATAAGGGGATCATTTCAAGGGTTGAATAGTTTAGAGACTGCAGTAGCCAGTAAAAGAAGTATTTTGTGGTGAATATGGAATGTGAGTCTTTTGGTGTAAAAAGTTTTTTTTTTTTTGCTAATAAACGAAATACACAATGTTAGTTGAATGATTTTGCTTTATACTCTGTACAGTTAAAGTAACAAATTATTTAGAGTATTTGTTGAAGACTATTTTCATTTATGTATTAATCCACAATTCTTACTCCAGTGAGTATTTGGAGGAAGCATAATGGTGTCAGAATCAGTATCAGTCTTTGATACGCTCAGATTTTTTTCATATAGCACATGCTGGTCTAGTGTAATTTCAAAGGATCTGATGACAATCAGAAAATGTATAACTTTATGAGATGTATTCATTCGGGAGTCAAGTGTGCTACTTTTGTTGTTGCAGTGCCTGTTTTTGCAACCCTGCTGTGATTGCATGTGTTATGTGGCAGGTATGTTGGAATCTAAGAGTGTTAGTTGCAATGGTAGTGCTGATAGCAAGGGGCGGGGGGGGGGGTGTATTGTATTACACAGGAAGACATTAGCAGCCAGTTGCTCTGAAAGCACTGCACTCTTTTCATATAAAGATGCTCCCAGCAGCCACACTGATCGAAGTCGACATCAACAGCTTTTCTCCAGCTTCCCAGCCCAGAAAACACACACAAAGCAACAGTAAATTTTCATGAGAAACGTAGAGACAGGAGCAGAATCAATTGGAGCCTTCCTTCTCAAGTGACATCAATGAATGAGAGTCAAGCAGAAGTTAATGCAGCCATTCCAGTGTGAGGCCATCATGTTTGCTCATATATTCCCACAGAGACCAAAGATAGAGACCCCCTTCGCCTATCGTCTAGACCCTCGTTTCTGAATCTCCCTCACTGCTTCTGGCCCAATAAAAAGGGAGGGTGATTCCCTCATTTCTGGGGAAAAAAGGTTAAAAAGGACTGCCTTTCATGAGCTCATCATCTCAACTACCACTGCATAATTTATGGGTTTGTTACTGTAATCAAAAATTCTTTTTTATTTATTTTTTTATTTGGAGGGGGTTACAAATGCCCAATGGAGGCTCTGCTACACAAACTGTTTCCTGCAAACAGGGGCCTTTTCATGTGAAGTAAGATACTACTGTGATGTCCCTCGGGTATGAAGGCACACACAAAAAATACACACAAGTTGTGGAGTAAAACTCTCTGTACACATGCAGCACAATATCGGAAACTTTGCTCGGCTCGGCTCATGAATGTTAATGAGGGCATACAGTACAGACAGATCCAAATGCTGTAAACCAGGAGGAAGCCTGTGATGCTACTGAATTGCAGGCCAGTGTTAGCCAAAATACAGTACTTGATAATGTTGTCATATCCATTTACTTTTTTTTTTTTAATTTACTTTTTTTTAATTGTTATGGATGAACTGCCTAGAGAGGAGTGGCAGGACTGACCTGTAACAGAAGGGTCCCAGCTGGGACAGGAGTGAGACAAGGTAGTTTGTATCGTTTAGACAGTGGCAGTAACCAAAAAACAAAAGGTTGAGGATGTTGTGGCTGGCAACCAAAATGATCAGGATTAAGAATGAGGACATTAGTGGGACAGCTCATGTTGGACAGTTTAGTGGGAAAGTGGAAGACATGAGGTTGAGGTGGTTTGGGCATATTCATAGGAAAGATGATAGCTATGCAGGGAAGAGGATGCTGGGGGTGGAGCTGCTGGGCAAGACAGATGAGGAGGACCATGGATGCAGTGAGAGAAGAGAGCTGGGTGATTGGTGTGAGGAATGACGATACAGGAGATAGAAGGTGATGGAAGAAAATGATCCACTGGTGGACATTCCTAAAGGGGGATGCTGAAAGGAGGAGAATACTGTATGTATACTGTATGGAAACTTTAATGTAGCTCAAATCTTAGCTGGTACTTACATCATTGAAATGTATGCAACAATCTTAACTCAAATATCTGATATTAGTTTCGGAAGAAGTAAACTGTCTCTACAAGTCTACCTTGACTGTAGACACAAAAATAAAGCAAAATAATTAAATTTTCAAATCAACTTTTTTTATAGAGCACTTTTCATACAACATGCAACATAAAGTGCTTCGCAGAATTAAGAAAAAACAAGACAGTCGGAGACTGCAACATCCCATGACACCCCTGAATTCCGCAACATCCCTGAAATTTTATCTACCTGACCTACCGTTATAGATCAAAGCACTAGTTTTGATTTACGGTCTTACTCATACTGACTTTCTTCCTCGTCTTTCTATCTTATCCCATTCCTGAGTGAACAAAATTTGAAATTTGACCTTGACTTACTTTTTTCAAGGTCAAGGTCATCATCTCATTTGAAATGTCACCAGCCACTTTCCGCCCGAGTAATCTGTTTTTTGTTTCAGCTTTCATTCTGCAACAGTTGCGAAGATATGTGGTGGACTAACGAACGGAGGAATGGACAGACAGACGGACACACAAACACTGACAATTACAACACAAATCATATGATACCATAGTGAAATACATGTGGTATTTAAAGCTTTGAAATGTTTTGCATCAAACAGAGGCACAGGGAGACAGTGGATTTGCATCGTTACCAGACAAATGATTCTGGGTTGGAACCTTGAGCTGGGGCCTTACTGTATTTCCATGCAGGATTATATAATTACATCCTGCTTCAAAGCGGTGATGTACTGTATAGTAATAGTCAGTGTTCGTGTGTTCGTCCGTCCATTCGTCCATCCGTTCGTCCCTTTGTTACTCCACCAAATATCTTCGACCTTGATCTTGAGAAAACTAGGTCAACATAAAAATTTCAACTTTTGTACACTCAGGAACCGGATAAGATAGAAACACGAGGTAGAAGGCAAGTTTGAGTAAGTCCATAGATCAAAGCCAGTGCTTTGATTAATGACAGTAAGTCAGAGCACTAGCTTTGATCTTTGACCTATGCAAGTAGATCAGGGTAAAATTTTGAATTCAAGGGTGCGCGGGATGTTGCAGTCTGTGACTGCACTGGTTCTAGTTTTTGTTTAGTATTGGCAGATAGACTGTTTTTTTAATAACAAATAAATTGTATATAATGCAAAACAATCACACATATTTCTTGTGTATAACTATAAGTGTGAGTAAAGTTTTGTGAAATTTGTATCTGCTGGACCAAAGCGGTCATTATTTGTGATTAGCTTGAGCTATTATCTGACTACAGTGCATGAAATAGAAACATTTGTATTTGAAGTGTACGTTGTCCCTTTTAAATAAAATAATAACATTTTAACACTAGCTGCTGCTATGTAATATCAAAACAGCTGTGGATGAATGTCAGAGGAATGACATTCCATGCAAGGTTTTTTTAAACTCATTTATTATGTATACGTAGATGTTTTATTGATAAATGAATTATAATGATGTATTGAACGTTTAAATATTGCCCATTCTGGACTGGATTCTTTTATCACACGGGTAGAATACAGCACCATGGGACAGAAGTCTAATCTATTCCAGTCAAGCTTCTGTTGTTTATCGTTGCCGGTCCAGCTGTTCATTATGTCATCATGAATTATGTGGTATAACTGTTGTGAATCCATGTTGACCAAACTGACCTTTAAAAGTAAACATTGTGCAGATTTGTTTATACATTTATTTGTTATTTACTTTAATTTTAACTTTATTCCCAGTTTTCAGTTGGGTGTAATGTAAGATTTAAAAACTAGTTTTTCCCATCATTGTTGAAACACAGCACCAGCTCAGACAGAGCGCTGAGGCCCTGCATGTTCTCAGGTGATGATTGTCATCAAACCTTTGCAATCAGTAATCATGTCTGAACAAGTTGTTGAGGCAGTGTTTCTAAGTTGAGTTCAGCTCTTTCTTCTCATTCATGCGGCTTGTCCCCACCTGCTAACTAATGCTGTAACTGGAGTTTTTTCTTTCATTTATTTTTAATACAATGCGCCTTTGTTACTTGTGGTTAATGCGTTCCAGGAGCCATACACGAATCACGAATTCCGCGATGTAGTGACAAACTATTTATCTTATTACTTACTGTAATTTAAACGTTTATGAACCCTTTATATACTGATATTAAACCACCTTCTACCTGTATTACCTTTTTCTACACTCTTATCGACTGTTTAAAGCACTTTTGTGTCTCACATAAGTCCGAGACTCACAGAACATAACGCACTTCCGGATGCCATCAGCCAATATATACGGTATCACGTGACTGCCTACCAAAATCCGCAATGAGGTGAAGTTGCGGGCGTTGATGTGTGAATGCGCGTGTGCGCACTGTATACTCACAATAGGCAGTGTAGCTTCAGGGCATTTGTTTGCTGGGGGGCAATTTTTTGCACACGTAAAATAAATAGGGCATGATTAATTATTGCAGTCTATTTTATTCAGCTCTTCAGACCTACCTTGAATTTCAGCTGGAGACAGAGCAACAAGATATGGAGCTTAACCCAATAAAACCAAGGTAATGATTGAAAGTAGGAAGGCCAGGTTAAATATGTGGAACTCCCCGACCAGCCATTCAGAAATGAACAAGCCTCTTGGAGGACAGGTGAATGTATTTACCTCATGGGGCCAGCACTCACTCGGTCCACTAGCACTTGGCTTGGACACAGGTGGCTGGCTGGTTCAAATCCAGTGCGTACCTTAAGTGTGAAGTGTGAACTGGTAGAAGGAGAGGTGTTGGTTTGCCTGCCTAGCACTGCCAAGATGCCCTTGAGCAAGGTTTCCAAGCCCAAAAACTGCTCTGACCTCTCTGCCATTACAGCTGGAATGGCGTGTGGTATATGTGTATGTGTTGCTACAGTGTTTATCGTGTTTATGTGTGTTTTGAGACGAAGTTGCCTAACAAGCAATTAACACACAGACATCTCACGGGATGTGAATTGAAAAATATCAAAAGGAAGCCTGTCTGTCCCACCCTGTGATCTTATGTGATTCAACCACCACTCATTCACCTCATCAAACCCAAGTCCATACCACGGCTGTTGATAATGCAGATTCCTATCCAATTGACTGCCGACGACTGACCTGAGAAGCCTGGCGATGAGTCTCGAGCTCGACCAAACACATTCCTTTCCAGCCACTAGACTCTCCACCCTGTGGGCTAAAGGCATGAAGCCCATTCCTGGGCTTTCCTGTTGTAAATGAATCACACATGCAACAGTTTTATAGCAGGACAACATGCACTGATATAAGTAGGAAAATAAGGATGGTGGCACACAACAGAAGAATATGAAAACACTAGGAGTTAATGGGACAAGCCATAAACAGTTGAGGGACACCAGTGACGCACCATGTTGGAGTCACAGTTGTAAACATGAAATAGTTGTCTCTTACGTTGTATTTCTCTGAATAACAAAGCATTTATCAAATCCCTAGCTTTCTTAGATGCCACTGCTAATTTAGCTCTGGATAGCTTGAGGAATTATCATGGTATATAACAACTTTCTCATGCATCATATAAACAACATGTCAAATGAAGGAAAGACTGTTGGTAACAACACAAGGAAAACATACAATACATGGTACTTATGGTACATAATTAAATTCTAGACTTTTCCCAACATGCAGTCTGGCCTTGAACAACAAGAATTAGTTGAGCAGTGTAAACAAGGTAGGCAGCTAGACATGGAAATCTTATTTGATTTGCACCTCATACACATCCTACACTAACTTGGGTTCAGTTTTACTTAAGACACAGGTTAAATACATGCATAACGTCATAATTGAATTGTAAAGTTAATGTACTCAGGTCTCTACATAAGAAGAAACTGAAGAAGTTTCTTGGATGAGAGACAAAACGTCGTCAAGAACTTTCTTAATGTCCAGTGGATTGACTTAAACAACTTTTGGATAACAATGACCTGGATGACTGAAAACCTACACAGACACATAACACATGTTATCATATTTCATCAATCTGTAGTTGTGATAGTAGTTTTCGTTTATGTATGTTGGAACACTGGGAGAACAGGTGTTTCTTTGTTATCCTTCATTGTGGATTTGGAAGAATCATTTGTTCCCACATTTCCTTCATATATCCCATCTCTCTAGGCAGAGAATTAGATAGAAAGTGTCATTGTTGGTGTGAAGCTTCCTGAGTATTCAGCTATAAAACTTCACCATCATGGAGGTATGGTTAATCATGACTCAAGCTGAAGATGAAGGGACAATGTGGTTAGTGGGGGCCTTGACAGTGGGGTGGAGAGTAAGTGGATATTCCGGGGGGCAAGGATGAGGTGGTCATGGGAGTAAGACTGGGTGAGAAGACAGGGAGCAGAAAGGGAGCTAAATAAGAGATTTTGGATCATGCCATAAAGAATACAGCTGATGTTATCACGAGAGGCAGGCATCAGAAATTTGGCAGCAGTGAAGTAGAATGATGTGCTAATTCAGTTTTTTTAAGTGGAAAATAGACATTCTAGGAATTTGATAGATGTAAAGTTAGGAGAGGTTGCCGTTTAAAATATCTATAAGCTTACAGAAGCATGAGGAGGGATACAGAATGCAGCTACTGATGATGAAGCAGATGAGAGGTTTGGAGTTAAAGACGCTCACGTTTGATTTCAAACAGTTGAATTTAACAAAACCGACTCATGTGTTATTTAATTAATATATTTCTTTTGTTAAGAAGAAAAATGCCACTATTCATGCTATTACTAAAATATTATTAAGGATTTACAAGATTAGTGAAATAACTTAAGATTTTTAGAAATTGCTCTATAACCCATTCAATTGTAATAAAATAAAATTAAAATAGGAAAGAGAAAAGTGTATTTTATTTTAATCATGATGACAGGTATCACCATTTCTGACTGATGTAGTAGTTATTTTAACACCCAGCATCAACACTTTATGAATAGCAGATGTGTTTTCACCCACTTTTGAGTCTATGGGCATGCAGGACCTGTTATGAGATCTTCTTGGTGGGTATCATCAGCTCTTGTTTCTGTGTCTTGTACTTAAATGGCATAGACGGTAAATCATTTCAAGACTTTCAAATCACTGTATGTAATGTAATTTTTATTCATTAAAGGTATATTTCGCTCCACCCTACCCCATCTGGTATTAATTAGAATGATGATTTTTATAAACTGGCATGCCCCATCTGCTGATTGTGTATAACAATTCCTAGCAGGTCACCTGCTCTTACTTAGTAAAATATTAGTATACATGTTCCTATATGATCAATTAATCCACCAGCCAAGACCAGTTACGGTAACCGGACATTGTGATTTGTTTGTAAATCCTAAACCCATCTATATAAATTCACTGCCTCCATATTACCTGTTAGTACCCAGAGTGTACGTTGAAAAATGGAACTGGACATGCCCAAAATGTTCATTTTTGCCAATGATTTCTCACTCATACATCCCAGGCACATTAATAATTTGGCTACCCAAAGGCTAAGTTTAGAATATGGAGTACTTCTTCCATGGTGATTCTAACTTTTTTGCTTGTCCCCCTGAAAACAGGTGCCATCAGCAATGAATACTAGAAACTTCAGAGGGAAGAGAGACTGAGGGGAGATAAAGAGAGTGGAGAGGCCTTTGAGTAACAGCTCATCTTTTATTTGGCAACACTTCAAATGAAGCCCGTTTACCACGTCTAGACGAGACAGCTTTCACAGCCGGGGTAGGGTAGCTTTTTTTGTTTTACCCAAGTATATAAAAGCTATTTACTGTAACAGCAGAAGACAGACATCTCTTTTAGTATTCCTACCACAGACGTTCCATTTCTCCTCTACATTGCAGATGAGTTTGTCAGATGCCTGCATCTACCTCTTCTTCTCTCAGTCGAGCCCTCCTACTCTCTCTTCTAGCAGTCTGTTTGAAGCACTGAAAGAAGTGAGACAATCTGATCCTGTTTGATGGATAATTTGAAGAACTCAGCTCGTGAGATCAGGGCTGAGACAATGTTCGTTTGTTACGGCTGGGCTTCAGAATGTAGGTCGTACAAAGGGACTTGTTCTCTTTCTGCGGCCCTTTAAATTCGACAGTCAGCGTGTTGAGACCGTTTATGTACTCTAACTACCGCCACAGGCTTTTCATGTGGCTCTTCACGCTGGTCTGCTGTCGAAGAAGCCTCATATTAAAAGATGTACTGTGCAGAGAAGACTCTGTTTCAAATACTTGTGTTTTTATATCAGGTGTATCTGTACTGAGCTGGGGACAATGTCCATATACCCCTGTATTCCTGGTTAATTGATGGGATTTAAATGCAATATTGTTCATTTTGATAACTAAAATAAAGTTCAGCAAATTTTGCTGTACATTTCCACTAGAATTTTTTCACCATTAATACCACTTAGATGTAATTTGAAAAATTGGTTGAAAACATGGTACAGTGGTACCTCTACTTTCAAAATTAATTGGTTCTGGAAGAAATTTCGTAAGTAGAACATTTTGGAAGTAGAGATGCGTTTTCCATGCAAGCCCCCCAAAATTCAGACATAAATGTTTTATAAAGCATAAAAATGCATCAAAAAATGTAACAAATATATGTTACAATTAGATTATTACACAATAAATGAGAGTAAAATGTAAAAAACAAAGAATAGAGTAAAGAATAAAAATGATGGTCATTTACCTTTTAACTGCTGTCCTCATTGTTTTTTACCCTCTTTGGTTCATGCGCTCTTGCCTCACCATGCTGAACAACAGAGTGAATTCCAGTCCTCCTTTTGAACTTCTCCAACCACCCACGCAATGCCTCAAATTCCTTAAACTTCTTTTTATTTTAATAACGTGGCCATTGTAGATGAATTACAGCCATATTCTTTGGTTAGATCAACCAAACACATCCCTTTTTAATGCTTTTCTGTTATCTCTTGCTTTGTTTGTATGGACAAAAAAAATATTTTCTTCGGCTTTTCTTTTCCTCTTTTCTCCGTCACTTTTTTGGGGTCCATAGCGAATACTCAAAAAGTTCATATATTTACGTAAAACTGTCAGTACACCTCATTGGTCAAGGGCCGAATGATGAGGACTTTGCATAGACACCTATCTAGTTACACACAGAGGTCCCTCTTAGCCAATGGAATGTCAGGAAGATACTAGGTAATAGCCAATGGCAGAGCAGCTATAAGAATGTTGCTTTCAGGAACCTTTGGGAACCGCAGGTATCAGCCCATACTGGATTTTTACCTTTCGTAACTCGAAATTTCATTCGTAAATAGAGGCAACATTTTCCTGTTGAGGAGTTTCGTAAGTAGAAGATTTCGTATGTAGAGACATTCGTAAGTAGAGGTACCACTGTATTCAAATACAGTAATACCTCTGTACTCGACCATAATCCGTTCTGAGGTGGTGGTTGAGCACCGATTTGTTCGACCACCGAAACCAATTTTCCCATAAGAAATAATGAAAAGTATTTTAATCCGCTCTTACGATTTAGAAAAATACCTAAAATATTATAAGAACGTGTATCTAAACAACAATGAATACGTAAATGTGCACAAGCAGTACATGATAAAGATAAAGCATTATAAACCATTTTGTATAATTTACTTCCGTTTCGGAGAGTGGTTGATGGCACTAGCGTCATCATGGAAGGGGAATCCCTTCCATGATGACGCTAGGTATCGCGCCTCCAGGGGTTTTGTCCCTTCTCTCTCTCTTCCGTGGAGGTGAATCTGGCTGGGCAGTAGCCTTCCTCTATTCTTTAAGAAGGAACCTGTCCATTGTCAGTTGCTTCTGCTTCAAGATAGTGGAAATGGTTGACTTTGCCATTTCGTACTGCGACGCGAGGTCGGACACTCGTACACCACTTTCATATTTTGCTATAATTTCCGTACGTCTTTGCGTACGTAATTTGCGTACGTGTTACTCCGCTGGCAGTCTGAGTCGAACTGACGCTTACCCGCTGGCCGAGGAGCGCGTTCGGGTCGACTCGGCTAGTCGAGTACCGAAAATGTGTTTGGGGTCCGATACATTTTCTACTCAAATTTTTTGGTCTAGCACCGATTTGGTCGAGTATAGAGGCGGTCGAGTACAGAGGTATCACTGTACTGTTACAGTGCGCCCTCATTCCTCGCGGTTAATGCGTTCCAGGAACCACACGCACTTAACAAATTCCGCTTTCCACTTTATTCTTAGATATTTTAATGATAAACAAATTATATACAAATAATGTCCAAGCAGCCAAAATGACTCCCTGTGGTAGTTTTAGTTGTTGCAGACTCCTGGTACACTGTGTTAAAGTGTTAAAGCACTTTTGCGTCTCACATAAGTCCGAGACTCACTGGAAGGAGCGCACTTCCGGATGTCGTCAGCACAGAGGTACTCCTCAAATAGACGTGTGTGTGTGTGTGTGTGTGTGTATGTGTGTGTGTGTGTGTGTGTGTGTGTGTGTGTGTGTGTGTGTGTGTTTGTGTGTGTCTGTGTGGGCTTTCTCCTAGGCAAAAAAAAAGGAAAACCAAAGACTATAATAGCTGGTTCTGACATCAGTGCTGTGTGCAAACACATAGAACTTTTTGTGACCCATTCTTATTGGACTGAATAGATGTCATTTAGGTCCATCATCCAGTCTAATTATACATATTTCTTTCTTTTATGTCAGTTGTGGTAGTAGGTGATAATGTAGTTTTGAGCATCTGCTGGTGTGAAGTTGGAGAGAAGACCTCTGTAGCCTCATCCCTCCCTTAATCCAGATTTTCATTTTCAAAAGACATATCTGCCTTAGTGCCTGCCAATAACTGTAAGCAGACTTTAATGCGTTAGATCGTGGAATTCCCATTTTAGAACTACATTTAAATAGGAACAGGTATTTTTCTGTTTACATGAAATACACACCAAACTCGAGTGCTCATAGAGCACAAACCTCAATCAAGGCAGGTCAATGAATTAATATGCTTTGTGACCCCACGATACTCACTTCTTAAAGTCATTTCCGGCTGCATTTTAATCTCCCGTTACCACACCGTCCTTCTCTAAAGAAATATGTAATGGAGCAGACAATCAGGAGAGACCAGTGCCTTCTACTATTGGATAAGCTATTCTGTATTCATCTCCCTGATGAACACATTGAGCAGGAGTAAATCATGAACAATGAATTGTAAGTAAGATATTACTGTATTTGTAGAAATGAGTTTAAACAACTGATTAAAGGGGGGGGGGTTGACATCATTCATGATATACGGAAGAAAAATGACAAGAGAATATTGCTGCAATACACTTTGTTCATAGAGATATTTTGTAGAGCAGTCCTTTCTTATATGAATCACTTTTCCACACAGCTTACCTACAGTATCTGCCTGTGTTTTCCATCCTCCAAAATGTTTTCCATGTGTTTGCTAATGGTATGTCGATTGCAGTTTGAAAACTAGAACCAAGGCAGTCACAGACTGCAACATCCCCTGAATTCAAAATTTTACCCTGACCTACTTGCATAGGTCAAGGATCAAAGCTAGTGCTCTGACCTACTTTCATATATCAAAGCAGTAGCTTTGATCTATGGTCTTGCTCACATTGGCCATCTCCCTTGTCTTTCTATCTCATCCGGTTCCTGAGTGTACAAAAGTTGAAATTTGACCTTGACCTAGTTTTCTTAAGGTCAAGGTTGAGTTTGAGCTGCATACTCGTCTGAAACGACTATCCGGTACGGATAAAGCATTTTTGACGAGTACGAGCAGGGTACGAGTAAAACTTGTCAATACTTGTGCTTACGCTGAAGGAAAATCCTCATAACCAGCGGTCCCCAACCTTTTTTGCGCCACGAACCAGTTGCATGTACGACAATATTTTCACGGACGGACCTTCATTTGCTCGATAATCGTTAATGACGCCAGGACGGCTTTAGTCTAATAATAAATCATCCGCAGTGGTTTTAAGTAAAATGCAGACATCAACAGACAATAAACAACCTTTTTTCATAAACTGATAATCAACATAACAATAATAAATAACAAAATAATTGTAAGAAATAATTAGATTAAAAACTCGATTGAAGTGACTGCACTAATGAGCTTTATTTTGAAATATAGCAACTTATAATCAGTGCATTCAATGTAGGAGAAATACCGATCATTTCCAATAAAAGGTTGAACAGGTCAATCAAATAATAATAATTACAATAAAGGGAATTAGTGGTTTGGGACTACTAATCTAGGGGTAATGGGAAGCATAATTTCTTATTGCATGTGTTGTATTCATTAATGCACTTCATGTTCTGAGTTCATAAAAAAAACTTGTTCTGTAAATAGTTCCTTTGCTATTGTGATCAAAAGCATTGAATCTCAATTCTGAGGCTATTTTTTTAAGTAATCATTCATGCATTTAAGAATATTCATGTTCTGAGTTCATAAAAAACTTGTTCTGTAAAATGTTTTCTTACTTTTGTGATCAAAAACATTGATTTGAATCCCAATTTTGTGGCTGTTCTGTAAATACTGTGGAAACGAACAATAAATAAAGAAACGTCTGATCAATTCATATCAATTTCAAACTTAAAATAATGTACCAATTTAAGCCCCACCCATTTAATGTCAAACCACACCCACTTCCGGTATAAACCCCGCCCACTCCGAGTAAAGATATGAATACAGATCATTTAGATGGTTGAACAGATACAGATACAGATAGTGGTGTACTCGCTCATCCCTCATCTAGGTCATTCATCTATCTTGCTGCCTGAGTAATCTGCTTTTTGTTTAATCTTTCTGCGGTTGCGAAGATATTTTGTGGACTAATAAATAAATGGACGGATGGACGGATAGACGAACACACAAACACCGACAAATACAATACATCATTGCTTTGAACTTCACATAGTTATGTTAATGCATGAGTCATCTCTGGCTTTGTCTCACAAATCTACAGAATACCCATGCAAAAATGTGAATATGTTAGCATGCTCCCATTAGAACTAGATTCATGTAGCTATGCTTCTGAATGCGAGCCTTAAAGTTGACCAAATCGCCTGGGCCAAAAAAGGATAGGACTTTTGAGGCTGATGTGAAGACACACATTATTCTGTTTCATGGCTTTTGAGGACTTTTTACTATAATTTTTTAAGATAAATTGAGTAAAAATTGACAACTAAAATCAGTGATAGAAAAGCTGCACTCAAAGCTTGGTGGCCTCAGTAAAAATTGTCAGAGTAGTCTTTAAACTCATGCACATCGGGTTAATTATATTGAGTTTTTCAGTCAAGTTTACAGGAAGCAAAAGTCCAGTGTGTCGACAATACAGTCAACACAGTCAGCCCTAGAGTCAGTTGTCCTGATCATCTGGCTCATTTTCTCACATGCTACTGAGGTCCAGAAAACAGAAGGAATCCATTTCTAACCTTTTATCCTTTGGCAACAACTGGCAGATTAACAGTTTAGAGCAGGTACAATGATCACCTGCTCACTCTAAATCACTGCAGATCAGAGCTTGTGCTGAATGCTTCCAGTCTAAATTACAAACAATAAAATGTTGCCACACTGAGTGATTAAGTGGAACCATGTTTCTCAGCCGCAGGGTGACCTCCTCTGCCTCTCCGATGGGATGTTGCACTTCTTTGATGGCGGGGTGTGACTGCAGCTTCTGGGGAGTGTCTGAAATGGGTGCCATCTCCCTTGCGGTGCTCCACAGAGGACTGATGACGGGAAGAGTAGGGACATGTCACCACCTTAAACCTGCCATTGGTTGACATGGAAGGATGAGGAGGAGAAAGAAGGAGGAGGAGGAGAAAGAAGTAGGAGGATGGGAGGTGGGGGAAGACAGTAAGTGCATGGGAATAGCTTATTCTCTCCTCTGCCGCCCGGCAGCTCTGGCATATCACCAACGTTATGGCGGTAATTGATTCTCTCTGTGCCATTAGTCTCTGAGACAAAGATGCGCCAACGAGAGGGGGTGCTGTCACTTAGAGGTTGGCATGAAGCCCAGCCACACACTCTCACCACCACACAAATAGATACATGCAAAGATATACTTGTTTTTCAGACACACAAACCCATTTGGTTTTTCATTAAGATGCAAAGTAGCATTGGTATAATGTCAGCTGTCAATGTCTGTTGAAGCAAGAATATTGCTCATTTGCAAATAAGGCAAACATCAACGGTCTACAGACCAAATATGGTCAACGCAGAACTCTACATAGAAAAATCAAAGAGAATACAAATGACTGGTGATCACATTTGACATTCTCCTCTTATACATGACATTATTCTGTTTGTGTTATGTTTGGGAGGATTTTGCGGTTGTGGTGGATGAGCATTCCTCCAAGAGACACACACTCACATTTCCACACACTTGAATATAAAAAGAGAACTCCCCAGACAAAGAGCAGGGCATGTCTTTATCTCATTAAAGTTAACGAGAGGCTGCTGTCTTCTCCCTGCACACCAGCTGTAATCTGATACTGAAACTCTTGCTGTGGGCTTCAGGCCTTGCTTGCCAACACTATGGTCACTACCGAGGACCAGGATGCTCATTTTTGCTTCAACAATCATCACCAAACCCATCTCTGCTGCCGCTACCGGCACCTTAACGCTCATTGCTGTCATCACCATAACTCTCATCACTGTCGTTACAGCCATTATAGCAATCTTCACTGTTGCTACACCACCGAATCATCTTCTCTGTCGACACATGAATGCCAAACATTGTACACCATCACCATGGCAATTGTCTATTATCATCCTCTTTGATGCCGTTTCTCATCACCATGGCCACGACACCGGTACCTGCTTCACACTTAGGAGGAGATGTGGAAGAATGTCAGGTGAAATCTGCTGAACAGACACAAGCAACACACACACACACACACACACACACACACACACACACACACACACACACACACACACACACACACACACACACACACACACACACACACACACACACACACACACACACACACAAAGGAGTGCAAGCAATGAATGCCAATTAACCAAATGAAGTATAAGCTCACAGAGACAATAGCTCCTCAAGTCAGTTACGAGCTAATTAAGAACATATAGCATACAATCTAAGATCACTCAGATCATTTTGCCCTCAGGCGCTACAAGCTGTGTTCTTCTACATCTCTAAATTGAGCTCTGTACGTAAGGACTGATGTAACAGAGCATATAAACGAGTGGCAGCCCGGCGTATCTCCTGTAGAGTCATCCACACTGGCCTGACTTCATTCATCTCACCTCTTAAGGCCTGCTACTAGTCGGATGCTTGTTTGGAGTCTGTAATTAATTGGAGCCTCTATTTTTTTCTTCTATTTTTGTTTGGCTGTTGACCGACGTGTGGTCCTCTCACGCGCTCATCTTCAGGTCGACGTGGCTCCCTAATTAAGACTCCAGAGGATGGCTAATTGCTGCTGTGCGCCTCTCGGCGGAGCAAGGGAGCCTTCTCCCGGCGCTGCCCGGAAAGAGCGCCCGAGCGCTGAATTAAAGGGGCTTATGTAAGCTTGCGGTGAAACTGTTAAACACCAACAAACTTTTTCTTGTGAGGGAACTGCCACTTGATTTAATAGGCCTCATTAAAAGTACACATCACAGAGATTCAAACCACTCTCTCTGGCTTCACACGACAATGGGATAATAGTTCCTCCTCCATGCTGTCAAAGCCAAATCCTAAATATTGAACAGTGCTATTGCTCCCACAGAATGATCTAAAATGGGCTGCAGCATTCATAAAAGGAAGGATTCGCGTCATTTGTCTTTTTTGACAAGGGGCAGAGAGGAGCAAGGGGAGGAATAGATGGTGCCGAGCAGCTCAGCTGTTGTTTATTGGAAGAGGCAAATGGAGAAATCTGGAGCTGAATGAAAATGGATCTGGTATTAGGCTGAAAATTGGTTACTGCATTTTTAAATATGCATTGTGCGATGGGGCTGGACATGACATTGTTTAGTGGGAGGTCGAAACTTGATTAAATGTAACAAAGTAAAGCCCCACACCTATCAAAAGACTTGCATCTCTCTATTAGCCTTCATTCTAATGAGGCGGAAATGTGAAGAAAATAGTATTAGTTTAGTTTATTCAGTTTATTTTTTAAGTGTGAAGAAAATATTTACTGGGGGGAAAAATTTAAAACAATTAAGTCTTCACAATGTTATACCGCCTGTAATCTCTTGGTTTTGGTCAAATGTGAGACATTACACTAAATAATGTTTTTTCTTTTTTTTGTTACATATCTCTGAGATCATACCGAGACTGTTTCTATGTCACTGCTTGGTCCTTTTATTTTCACCTTTTTTTAAATAAATGTCTCAAAAGAAGTTGGTTCATATTTGCAACACTGTGGAGCAGTTGTGTTACATAAGAGATCATAAAACATGAAGACATTTCACATACATAGGTCACATAGGTCACCCCGGAGTCTGAAGAGCACAAGTCAGTCTGAGGCTCTAAGGGCCTCAACTAACTCGGATTGTATTGTATTGTATGGCTTTTGCTTTTACCAATGTTTTGTTTTTAATTTATTTATTTTACTTAGAATATGTGAGCCATTTTGTCTTTTATCTGTAATGTTTTTTGTTTGTTCGTCTGTACAGCACTTTGGTCGACTGTGGTTGTTGTAAAGTGCTTAACAAATGAAGTTGGATTGGATTGGATTGGATTGGATTGGATTGGATTGGATTGGATGATTTATCCCACAATTTAAAGTGGATACAACTAATGCTAAACTTATATGACATCAAAGCAATGATAATCAATCTTTAATATCTTCATGTTATTAAAGGAGACAGCATAATTAAACTCAATTCATCTCTTTTCATTGATGATATTTTCAAAATATTTTTCCTCCTACCATGTTTGCTAACAAAGAAAAAGAAATGTCTGGAAGCTGCCTGATGGTGAAATATTTTTCCAAAAAATGTAAAGCAAAGGGAAAAAGAAAAAAGAGATTTGAAAAATAGATTTGGGGTAGAGCACACTGACCCATAAGCAAACACAACACCTTGAAAGGGGAACTGTGGACAAAAGAGGAGGTCAAAACTGCTATGATACACTTTGCACATTGTAGGCATCTTGTTACACCAGCCATTGGTTTCACAACATGGTCTTCTGTATCCTGTCCCTCTGGATCAATTTCCTAATTTGAATCTCACACTCTTAGCTAGTAGCAGAGTGTTGCAGCTAAGAGCCAGATGCCTCCTTCACAAGTTGGTGAGGGAATACTGTGCCCTACCTAGTCTATTTGTTAAAGCAAACATGCTTGCCCACTGCTAGAATGTGATAATACTGTATGTCGTTGCTGTGTTAACAGCTCGTATTATCACCTATTTACCTTGCAACCTTGCTTATCATAGTAACAGAAGTTTGACAAGACTGCAAATATTCAGTAAAAACAATCCAGTAAAAATCGACATAGCAGCTTGGGTAGAGTATGGATTCTGTAGAACGAGACAATAAAGACATATAGGGGCAACAATTACTTAAGAGACACAATTAAAGCTTGAGCACAGCAAGGACCCCTACCACAATGGGCGCTTCGACAGATACCCTTGAAACAGTGTTTTACTTCAAACACAAAACTTGTGCTTCTATTCGGGAAAAAAAAAAAAAGCTCTGCGAGAAGAAAGAGATGGTGAAAAAAAACAAAAACAAATCAGGAAGCTGGAAATGAGTCCAACTCATGCATAACTTCAAACACTCGTCTTCAAAGTTGCATAACATTAAAAACCAAGCCCACTCTGAGTTCTCAACATCAAAAACCAGCCAGCATCGACGGGACACTGCCGAGCCTGCTGAGCCATGCCCTCACTCTGAGGCACAACATGCAACCAACATCCTCTTCATCTTCATCCTTTGTCATTCCTCGCTATTGTCCTTGGGGTATTCGTACCACAGAACATTACAGCTTTATGGGTAAGAGGAGGGCAGGTGGTAACACATGCCCCAGGAGCAAGAACACAGACCATAGGATTCTTCTGAATCCTACCAGCAGAATGCCTCTCAGATCAGATGCATATATATTTATGTCTGTGTGCATTGCTCTGAGTACAAAGACCAAGGATATAAAGCAGCGACTGCAAGTGCTTTCTGTCTAACCAACCCCACAGCCCTGTTGACCTCAGTGACCCCATATGAACTGATTAAACTAGGTGTCTAAAACTATAGATCACATGCATATTCATATGGTTACAACATGTCTTTATTAAAACATTTTTAATTCGGTTTGTTCTAGTTTGCCATCAAACTACTGTGAAAATAACGGCATGGGGGAGAGTGGAGGAGCTTCTGCAACTCCTCCACACTTAAAATTTGAGTTAGAGAGTTCAGAATTAGATCCAAAGACAAAGTCCAGTTTAGTCTGCACCAGCGGAGCTGCAATCATCACTGGACTAGAATACTTGAGTCACTCAATTGTTGGGTAGATAGTGTTCATTGTGGATTTCCTGTATTCTGTGTACCACCTACATTCTTGAAAACTGCATGGTGGCTGATCATCTTAGGACATTCGCTTATGAAAGGAAAATATATGTACCAATATATTATTTGAAATGTATTATAATATATGGTAATATATTATTTTCCCAATACATTTACAATATATCATATATTGGAAATACATGGAATAATATATTGAGGCCACATATATTATACAACATATAATATATTCATGTAATATACTGCAATATATTTTTCTTTCATAAGGGTTTACTCATTCCATTGTAAAGTTACTACTTGTTATTTACGGAAAAGGGGAGCAAAATTAACGGAACTATTAAAGAAGATATGTGGAGAGAAGAGTAGTGTATCGGTTTAGACTTCAGACACAAAACATTGTCTAAAGTCAAAGACGCGGTATTTTCCTGTCATTTAATTATTCCAGGTTCATACATCCAGTACACTTTGCTTTGGACTTACTAGTGCAGATTGGCTTTCACATTATCTGAATTGGCATGTACCTTTTCATCCACCTGCCACCCACCAGAACAAATTTTCTCCCATTTAGAGACAGATCTGCATAAACACTTCACACCACCTCTACCAACAGACTAGCAACAGAGTAGAGCAGTGCAAACTTTAACATTTTTAGAAACAAATCAATCAACTTTGGAGATAATAGAGGCTTCTCAGAGCACTGCTCATTCTAAATGTTCTGCACGAGCTGCAATGTCAGTGTAGGAAAAAATTCTGGGTGAGTTATAACCTTGACAGGACAGAGCGAAATCTCCAGAAGAAATAAAGCTTGGATTTCTGCTTCTGAAATAAAAATGAGACAACCCTGATGGAGCTCAGGATTTATCTTGAGGATGACTGCTTTACTAAACAATTTCAATGTGTGAACTGGGACTCTTTGGGAGCCTTTGAATGTGAAGAACATACCACTGTGATTAATAGTAAAGAAGTCAATGATGTTAATCAGCCTTGTGCATAATCGGGCAAACCATCTCTTTAATGTAGACATCCTTAATGTCTATGCCACAGAGGGATTATTGCCTGTAATGCAATTAATATTGTCTTGATTAAAAATGCATCATTTCAGGCAACCTTTTTATGACCGCCATTGAGTATCTTGACACACTTAGATCATAGCTTATGTCTCATACCATCCTGTCATTCACATCTCTCATGCACAGTCAGTCTCAATTTTCTGCTGTCATTGTCTGAGGTTGTCGACTGAGATACCAGTTGTTCATATCAACTGGTTATATCTATCCAATAGCACCATGACATATCTTGTTATCCAATAATCCTGCTGCTGTCTTTTTAAATATGATTTTCTCTACCTTCAGTTATTTTGTGTTGCTCTTATGTGAGCTCTTCCGCCTCCCCTTCATCAGCCTCATCACTCTCAGCAGTCATCAGTCACCACCAATGTTCAAACAATCTCAGCAAGACTTTCTCACAGGATTTGCATCACATACCGTTTGTCACAAAGAAATTTTCTCTTTAGTAATTTAATTTCCATGATTCTATCTAATTCAAAATGGAGTAGAGAATGGGACAGGGGGCTGACAAATAGCAGAGGTAGAGAACCCTGTATTTGTACCACAACTCTTTCTCAATGTTATCCAGGATCAGCAGCTGGAGAAACTGAATGAACGACTGAATGAATGCATGAATGACTGAATGAATGAATGAATGAATGAATGAATGAATGAATGAATGAAAATGAATGAATAAATTTAAGATTTGAAAAGTATTCTGGTTCAAGGCACTTGAAGACTGGTCTCTCAGTCTATATTGTACACTGGCAGAGCTCACAATGGTTTTGATCCACAAAGTTTCCTTGACAAATTCTACACAGGAAAAAGGAGGTGCGTTTTACAATTACATGAAGCTGCAGGATCGGTTGTGATGTGATAACAGGCAGATTGCAATCAGCAGGTGCATTGTGTGAGAAGACGAATGTATAAGAGTCATTGTGAATGTAAAAGTATAAACGCACAATGGTGCCTTCAAGTCTCTACTTGGATTTTCTTCTTCTTTGTCACTCAAACGCTTGTGACAAATGTTCCAATATACCGATAAACACATACTGTACAAAATCCCACCCACACATTTGAACAGAAAACGCTCTTCAGAAGCGCACCTTTCCACCCACATATGTTGACATACACACATGAACAAACTGGTAATGTTCCATCAAAGCGTATAGCGGCCATTAAAACACAGACAAACATGGAGCCGGGCTCGCAGTTAACACCCACACACTCTTGAATGGCATGCCTTTCCATCACTGCAATTGCCAGTGACAATCATGAACCCCACTCAATTACACCTGGCTAATTGTTGAGATGCCACACACCACACACAGACTCACACAGACAAGTCAAACACTATATATATAAAATCTCTCTCTCTCTCTCTCTCTCTCTCTCTCTCTCTCTCTCTCTATCTCTCTCTCTCTCTCTCTCTCTCCCCCTCCCTCTCTCTCTCTCTCTCTCTCTCTCTCCCTCTTTCTTTGTAACCCATAGAAAACACAGAGTACTCTGATAATTTTGAGAAAAAAATATATAGCATCACAGTTTTGCATAAGCATGTAAAGCCCTCATGTAATCAAATAACAGATAATTTAAGCATCTGCTCAGTGCTATAAACTGATGAAGGTACAGTACATTTCTTTTTATTCTTTCCTCTATCAGAAAATAAAACATGCACACACACACACACACACACACACACACACACACACACACACACACACACACACACACACACACACACACACACACACACACACACACACAGCACACACAAGTTCTACACAGCACACACTTTGCCTGAAGGATTTTAATTTGAGATGCAGACTCCAGTGTCATAGTGAATGATATTAAAAGTCGTATCATGAATAAATCAGGAGACAGAGGACTCACCTCAGCAATGTGACAGATAAGCAAAGAGAAACAGCACACAGGAGGAGACAGAGAACGAGAGAGAGAGAGAGAGAGAGAGAGAGAGAGAGAGAGAGAGAGAGAGGCTCACAAATAATGGAGGAAGAGTGAAAAATAAATTCACTTGCGTTTTAGTAATACAGACAGTGGCACTGGTTTGATGTAAGTCATTAGTTTATGGTGTTTCCTAATATAGCTGCAAATGCTATATTGGTGATTCCCAAACTTACCTTCAGCTGTCATCTGATCACTCAAGAATGCTTTTTTAATGACTATTTCCAAAGAGAAGACATGGTCATAATGAATCTCTTCATCTGTAACAAATCACTCAGCTGTAGAATCAGAAGAAATTATCAATTTTCCCATTTGTCTTGCAGCTTTGAATGAGACTTGGCGTCACAGCAGGAGTGTGGTGCATCCAGATTTTTGAAGGGGTAAGAATTCTTTCAAACCTGTCAAGCAATTCATATGAAGAGGGGAACTGAGATGATGAAGCGGCCTGTTGGATTAAGTGCGGCAAAAATAAGAGATCTTCAAACACAAGTTGCTTAAGACTTGTCTCAACCTTAAACGCCACCGGCTTTACAAAAAATAAATAATGGAAAGCGGATCTATTTTCTACAAGCACTGCTGGAAATATCTGTGTCCACTATGAAGTAATATATTTTTGTTCACAAAGTTTAAAGCCAAGCCAGAGGTTGAAAGATGATATCTTACAGTATTGGTATTAAAATAAATCTGCCTGTTGCAATACTATATGCATTGAAGTAGCCACTTCAACTCCACCAATGAGGTTGTATTTTCACTATTTGCCTGTGGTGGTGGTGAGGTGTCCCGCTCAAGGACAGGATGCAGAGAATGACTGGGATGGAACAGAATTTGAACCAGTAACCCTCAACCCACTCTACCTCGTCAGCCACAGCCCCTGATTCCTAATATACTGTACTTGGATGATTTTATATTTTGCTTCTATCACAGAGGGCGGCACGGTGGCGCAGTGGTTAGCGCTGTTGTCTCACAACATGGTGGACCCGGGTTCGAGTCCCGCTCTATGCGGAGTTCGCATGCTCTCCCCGTGTCTGCGTGGGTTCTCTCCGAGGTTCTCCGGCTTTAGGTTGATTGGCTGTTCCAAAATTGCCCGTAGGAATGGTTGTGTGTCTTTGTGTGTGGCTCCGCGGTGCACTGGCATCGTGCCCGGAGTGTCCCCCGCCTCAGCCCTATGCCGCCGAGATAGGCTCCGGCTCCCCGTGACCCGCTTCGGCGGATATAGCGGTGGTAATCTAAAGATGACTGACTTCTATCACAGAATAAAATGTCTGATATTTCAGTTGCATCCCTCACGGAATGTCTCAATTGGATAGATTTACTGGGTTTGACCAGGTATTAAATTTAGGCCCAGCAATCATTTGTTGGACTCAGTTGTTGTTGTTTTTTTTAATTTACAAAGAAACCAACTCTGTTATAGTACTAGTAACACTTGTACTATAACACTTCTGTCCATGAAGCCGCAGAACCTGGACCTGTGACTGTCCGACTGCGGGCAACACTGTTAGCATCTGTAGTTTTAGTTTTAGTGTTTCCTATATGTCGGCTCTAATCCGTAGGCTCCTCAGCAGCTTCCTCCACAGCAGGAACCACCTGATATATTGTAAATGCATAATGTTCTGTCTGCTCCTGTCTGTCTTGTCTTTCTCTGTTGAGCTCTGTATCATTGTCTCTCTGTCACTCTCGCTCCCTGTGTCTGTTTTTGTCTCACCCCATCTGTGCTTGGCTCTGTCTCTCCCTTTCTATCATTGTTTCACTGTCTTTCTACCTCTGTCTCTGTTTCTCTCTCTCTCCCTGTTTCTCCATTCATCAACCAGTCAAGGTAGATGGGTGGCAATAATGAGTCTTGGGTTCTACTCAAGTTTTCTTCCTGTTTAAAGGAAATATTTCCCTTCGTTCATCACCAAAGTGCTTGCTCATGTGGGACAAGTTGGGTTCTATCTGTCCTTGCAGGTTTTTCCCTGCTATACCTGGGAAGTGCCTTGAGATAACTTCTGTATATAACATTGTGGTCTGAAATGGAACAAATTAAACAGACTTGAAATGGTGTGTGTATGTATGCATATACTGTACATGCATGCAAATGCATATGTATGTGTGTGTCTGTGGTTACCTCTGAGGGGAAACGACAATGCTGTCAGCAGGTTAATCCAGCCCTCAGGCTAAGCATCAAACTTTCAGATCAGAGAATCAATAATTCAGACAGCAGCTTGTCAGGATCTATCACAGAACACAGACTGAGAGGAAAGCAACGGCACAACAAAGGCTCAGAGGTGATTTACAGCCTCATACAACTCACACACACAAATAAAGGAAGGCGCATGCTCCATGCATAATTACATGTAATACATTTGCGCAGATCACAACCATGGATGTGCACACCTAATGCTCAGAAGCAAAGATAGTTATACATACAGTCACTCACATTCTAAAGAATTTAACATTAACTTGAATCCTGATTGATCTTGCAATACATGTTAGGTAAAAACGGATATGTTTTGATTCCCAAAACTCTGAATCTCATTCCTGATTGTGATGCATCACAGATCCACTGCCGTGATTAAGATCTACCAGTCATTGCTTGAAGTTTGTACCACCTTATTAATGTGGCAATAGCACTGGCGTAAATCCCCTGCAAATCAGAGAAACATAGCAACAAACCGTGTCAGTTTAGTGTGTGTTGTGGGGGAGTAAGCTAGTAGGGGGTAAGAGAAATTGAAGGATATTTCAGTGTGTGGGTGTATAATGGCTATCAGAGGTGACTTTCAGTGGGATCAACTCAAAACACTTGCACGCAAACACACAAACAAGCTTTTTACGCTTTCCCCGTACATTCACAGACACAGAACATTAGCTTTTACAGATTGCCCATATCAAATGATCAGTGGCATCAACTAGCAAGCTCTGTAGGTGTATGTGTGTGCAAGTGTGTGTCTATATAAGGCATTCACAAACTAAAAGTGCTGATGGTCTGAGACATTTTCTTGGAGCCGAGGGAGCCCCTGCAGGCCCAGTAACCTTGAGTACCAATGCTGTATGCGAACTACACAGTCAACATAGCACATGTGTGTTTAGGTGATTTAAAATGCTGACCAATAATATTCCCCCCATGTCAAGTCGAGACAGCTTTACTTATATTTTCCAAAAAGAAGAATGTTATCTCATTCATTTCCAATACAGCAGGTCTAGAATGTACTTTGAATTTTAGAGACCCTATAATTCTTCCCTTGAGCAATTGCTTGGTGACAGTAGGAAAAACTGCCTTTCTGGACAACTCGGAGCAGACCCTAAATTAAAATTATTATAACTCAACTTTTTTTTTGTAGAGCTCTTAATTAAATCAGCAGACATTTTGAAGCCCTTTTTATAGAAAGAATAAACCGAACAGAATCCTCCCGACCAAGCATAAGCAACAGCACCGGGGAAAAACTCCCTCATTGAGGAAGAAACTCCAAGCAGAACCCAGACTCTGTTGGAGGGTGGTCATTTGCCTTGACCGTGACAGGACAAGATAGGCCAGATAGAGTCACTGTCTGGCGTTTAGCCACTGAAGTGGGGACATGGTAACAGGACCTTCAGGCTGCATCCACAGACTTGTAGGTTGTTCAACACCTGTCAAGGACAAGCACATAGACAGCAACAGTGGCTCGTAAGTATGTGAAGGTTCAGTGTTGTATGAGTTAATACAAAGTTAGACAAGTAACACAAGCTCCTAAAGTAAAGGATGTAATTGATGTAACTTCCTTTATCGAAAGGAATCTATCATAGTAATAATTATAATAATAGCTAATTGTAATAATATTTGAGACTGTCACTTAGACCACAGCAGTTGGATCAGCATTGATTCATTGGTGATCCAAACCTAAGAGACAAATAATTCACAAGGACGGCTCAACAGACAACAACTCAGTTACAAGCATTAATATATAATGAATGTGTAGAAAGGGAGAAAGAGAATGATTGTGAATCAAACCCCTCAGTGAGTTTAGATGTAGCACATCTTAGGCTTCTTTGGCCTTTTTAAGTGTCATTCTCATTCCAGTCTAAAGGTAAATATCACATTTCTTTGGAGTATTGTAATTTCTGCCATCATCTTCAATTCTGTCCATTCACTTACAGAACTTAAGTGCTTTGCACACATTATTGTCCTGGGGTTATCTTGGAAGCCCCATTCAGGCTGCCCTAAACCACTTTTTGTGGGCTTTGCTGCTGGACATAAAGATGTACTGCACGTTTTAAGGAGCAAAAAGGCTCAATCTTTATGTCTCTTTAAACATTAATTTGTCCCTCCAAAATTATTATTATCTCATTGTTGTGTCATGTATGTATTTTTTGTTGAATAGCTTGAGGTCTACATACTTCTGTCCCTAATGAGTTTTAGTTCTGTTATTTTTAATTTTAAGTTCCTCCTTGGAAACTTTTAATACATAACTTCATGATGGAGAGAGTTAGCAGGAGCATGGAGAGAGACAGACAGCAAGAGAGAAACCAATCTGAACTCAAGAGGAGAGGCAGATAAAGAGATAAAGGGATAAAGAGGGATGAGAGACGAGACGGAGGATGTACAAGAGCGAAGGGAAGGAGCAGCCTGCTTGGTTCCTGAGTTCATCCATACTTCACAGCCCTTTCAATTAGTACCAGTATGGCTGCAGAATGGTCAAGGAGATAAAGAGAGAGGTTTGCTCCAGGTCAGTGTGATGTGACTCTCTCTTTAAAGATGTTTGGAAACCCAAAGTATGTTTGCTTTGGCCCGAAGCAACGCACACATTCTTGGTTTATTACTTCTTCATATTTTCAGGTTATTTCTAATGTTGCAAAACTTTGAGCACGCTGTAATTTATCAAGAGAAGACACGTGGATGAAGGCTGTGTTCACTGGTTGAGAGACATTGTGAGGAAAGGTCATTTTTCTGAGGGACACACTTATTCTACAACAGTCTCACTCAACCAGGTGCAAGACGAGGTCAAGTTCAAAGTAGTCTTCAAACAAGCAATAATTCGAATATGATAGCAAGACATGGAGAAATCACTTTGAATAACTTTAAGGCCTATTTGAGCTGGAAGTAGAAAGACTGTGCCCTGAGTTCACCTGATGGAGGTAAACATTTTTGACAAATGCTGACAAATAATGTAAAACCATAAAAGACAATTAATGTCTCATTTGTTCTTTTTCAGTTTATTTCTACAGATAACTACCATGATGCATTTCCTGCATTTATTTCTTTTCATGTCCACACACACCACAAACATTAACCTTCTGTGATAGCAAACACTTTTTAAAATTATTTTATTTTTACCCACACCAATGTCAGCGCTTAGTCTTTGTGGCCAATGAACCCTTCTAGATCTCAGAACTATTGGTCTCAATTGACAAAACACAGAACAAACTGTCAGCTAAATGTCATTTTTATGGTCAGAACCAATTGGAACAGCAGCAGGAGAAAAGATGACGCTTCCTCTGACCTGTCTGAAGTTGCAGCTATAAGGCTTGAGTCCTCAGACAGGTACTATACTAATTATTTTCAAAACACCACCGTACCATTATCTTGTAATTGAGCTAAAAGCAGCTCTGCAATTGATGACATCATCACATGAAGACATGGTTTCAGCCTTATTTAACTCAGAAGACATCATCAATGAACTGAAGAGCAACACAAACAACGTGGGATATATGTGCACTACAGTTTGTTCAGTTTATTTTCAGACCTCTAATGTAGATTTGCTCCATCATTATTATTATTATTATTATTATTATTATTATTATTATTATTATTATTATTATTATTATTATTATTATTATTATTATTATTAGTATTAGTATTAGTATTAGTATTATTATTATTATTACTAATGTGCTCTGATCATGTGGTGTTGAGTTTGCTAGGTTACAATTTTATCTATTTGTACAAATACCATTTTTAAACAAAACAAAAAAAAAAGTATAAAAGGGACCTGAGAGCCAAATATCACCTGGGCTGCACTGCAGCCACTCAACACTGAAATAAAATCATGTTCAGCTAAAGTACTGGACTGACCTAACTTAAAATGTCAAGTTATTAACTATTGTGGAGACAATTCTATTGAACAGAACCTCAGTTGTTGCTTGCTGCAACTGTTCAATGACTGGGTGATTCAGTGCCTGGTCTCTTACTTCACTTGGTTTTATTTTGACTTATAAGTACAAATTTGAGTTACAGTACTTGTTTACTGCTGGTTTACTCCGATAGAATTAGTTACAATGTGAAGGGAAATGCTAAGTTAGTAAATTGTGCCTCACAGTTCTTGGGGAACCAGTTATAAGCTATGGTTGTTTGTTCTGTCAAACCAGAGAAACTCTTTAATCTAATCAGGGTGTGTTAAACCCCCTTTCTTGAATGTTTCAGGGAACTAGAGAAAGACATGTCCAGGTCATGGCATTAATCATGATTAAGACTTCGACAAACACTCTCGGGCAGGAAGTATTGTGTGTTTTAGCTCTGCTGATGTATTCTGAGTTCTGTTAAGTGTAATTTGGAAACCATTGACAAAATATTATAATTGAAAAAAGCTTACCTGAATTGGGGCTGTTTAGCACTACTCCTCTTGCTTGCCGTACAAATGCAGTTTTCATCATTATCATAATATGTTTAAAAATAATATTTTGACTAAAGGCCTTTTATGTGCCTTCATTTTGTTCATTTAATCATTTTTTAGTAAATGTTGGAGGATAGCAAACAGAAGAGCAATATTTCATTTTCATTCTTACTAAAGAGGCTTCGTTTCATTATTAATACAGATTTTATAATTACAGTTGAAAAACCTTCAATGTTTTGTCCAATCATCTGATCTATTTGGTATCAGCAGAGCCACAAAACTCAGAACCTTGAAAGCAAAACATGAACATCTCTTGGATTAAGATTGCTGTAAAGTGGATCATACTCTGACAAAATGATAATGGAAAGAGACTAAAGCTGCAGCACAATTCTCTTCAGCTTATCTTTTTTCCAATGACTCCTATTCATCAACTCAAACAAAAATGAACTCCAGTATTTTCTGAGCAGCCCAAAAAGAGAGACAAATCTATTCTAAAGTATACACCACAGTGGTCAATGTCTTTTCTGCTGGAGCATCACAACATAGTGATGTTACGCTAATGACAACAATGTGACTTCATGGAAAAATGCATCAGTCTTGTCTAATTTTTACCAAAATGTGAAGAAATATAGGCAGCTCCGTGGAGTTATGATACCCATAGAAAAGGTCAGGACTTACCTCGGATGTATCATATCCAGAAGATGAATATCAATTCATGGCAATGTTAATGGTAATCCAACTTGTCGGGTTGGCACATGTCACTTGGGGTTAAAGCAATGGACTGAGTCAATATCTCCATGCACAGATCACAACAATGAAAAAGAACAACAGTCAATGAAAATAAATCAAGGCACCAATCAAAAGTAATCAATACTGTGGTAAAATAATTTTAAAAAAAAACTTACCATGAACCTATTTCATGGCGTCAGTATGAACTTGAAACGTGACTTCAGACATGAATGAACAAAAATGAATATTGAGAAAAATCTCTGCATACTGTTGGGGTTCTTTGTCATACTGCTGAAAACTTGAGCTCTCCATGTGCTGGTTGCACTGGGGAGAAGGGGAAATACGGAACACATGAGTGGGAAGCCCATTCTGGCTGCATCCAGCAGCTGTTATAACCTGACATCACCTTCTTCTCCAGAGAGCTGAGGCCTACAGAGAAGGACGCCAGCCCCCAGGCATAACCCCTGGCAATGCATTCATCCATATGCCTGAGCCTACTGCAGGGATGAGAGCAACAGGGAAAGAATGACTCTAGTGTTGGGGCCGGGACAGAGAGATACTGTCCTATTGAACTACACTCTTACAGTACAGCTGGGGTCAAACCCTGACCACAGAGGACTAGGGGGTTCAAACTTGCCCCACATGGCATTGCCCCACATCACCATTTGGATGTGAAACATTTCGTCTTTTGATAAAAGTAGAGCCAAAGGACACAGAACAGAGGATGTCACTGCAGGGAATGACAAGGAGTGACGCACCAGGAAATTAATCAACATGGGGAAAGGAGTGAAGCACCTGCCTCTGGGCACGCAGGGAAAGGCAGACGTCTGAATCAATGAGGCTGTGTTCACCTCTCTTTGACCAGCCGGCCAACCCGCGGCGGTTAGCAGCGCATGAAAGTGTAATGAGATGTCTATTGCCTGGCATGTCACCCCTGCTGTTTCGAGCTACTCAGACCTGGATGGTGAGAATGTGATATGATTGTGCCAGTTGATGCCTTTGGAACTGAAGAGAATTGCCCCCCTTTACGAAACATATGAGGATTCTGGTGGCGGACAGTGTTTGGGTGGGATGATTTCTGTGATAGATGCAACATACCTGCCATTCAGTCTAACACTCCTTATTCATTCTGCCTCTCAGTCTGATGCAGTTGGTTTACTCACACGTCTAAGTTTAATCATAGCAGGATGGAGTGGAATCAGCATTCCTTACGCTGCAGTTTGCTTAACACACTTTCTAGTACTCATGCTGTGAATTACAGCTTGGGAAAAAATCTGTAATTCCCGCTCCTTTTAGTTTTGAATCAGTGCAAAGTGCTTGTTGATGTGTTTTTCCACTTTCATTCTCAGATCATAATTTCAATAGTTTGAGTGTCCTGATGCTGTGTTGGAAGCAATGGTTTTTGTCTTTTACTTTACTTTGACAATCCGTGGACAAACATTAATTTATGAAGACTAATGTATATTAATCAATCAATGAATATTTGCCAAAGTTGGCAGCACAGTCTCACAGTGGGTAGTGATATTGTCTCACAGTAACAAAGTTCCAGGGGTACCATCATTTTGGTCCAGGTCTGTTTATGCATTTGTTTTTTAAAATGATTCTGTTGAACCACAATTCAAAAGCAATGCCTGATTTTCATTGGTAAATTTTCTGTAATTTTTTTATTCATCATTACTTTTGTCAGTTTCAAATCGTTTCAGTGAGTATTGTGAGTTTTTCTTTCATTAGGAAAGGGGTATCAATAATGTTGGCCGAATGCGCACTAAAGCATTATTTCCAATCCCCATCTCATTTATAAGACATAAGAACAATTAAAAGTGTACATTTGATGCAATGTTGATCAAATTCGATCCAATTAATAATTTTCTTTAAGACAAGGCAACTTTAATCATCTCGTTGCATGTACTAGAATAGCCATTTTATTACAAACTAGACCAGTGACACCCATTTTCAGTGGCTCTCCTCTTCGATTTTTGGACTTGCTGAATTGCTAGGAAATACATCAGACTATTAGTCACAAGGGTGTGTTAATTCTATTGGCTAGAGCATCCTACAGTACAAGACCCATTCAAAATGAAAATATCATTTAACCGGATTTGGCATCAGTAAATTAGAAATAGGAAAGATTCCACTGTTGAAAGTCCACAATTAAAAGTCCTGAAACACGACAATCACCAGCTGTTGGTCTGTGTTCAGTTCAGGACTCCAGGAATTACACTTGATCTTTATCCACGCTATACTTATCTCATCTCTGTTCATAATGTAAATCAATAACACATTGGGCACAGTTTAGACGAACATTCATTACATCAGTATTATGATTCTTGACTGTATGAATTGAATGTTACCTTCAGAAATGAGAGTTGATCCTAAGCATTGATTTCTGTATTTTGCAGGGATAATTATTGCATATGTTGGCTGACGGAGTGTTAACACAGAAGAGTTGAGACATGGTCCTGCCTCTACTAAAGGATATCGATGACTTGAACTACTTGCAGTTTACTAAATTCCATTAGTGTGTAAAACAGTACATTTACATCCAGTATAGCCTATAAAATGACTGTGTGTATACTGCTGAGATCTGAGCTTTCCAGTCACTTTAAAGTCTGATCATGAGTGAAAAAAATCATGGCAATCTGCACTGTGATGGTAGATACGAGGCGATGATGTCACTCTTGTTTGCCCAGTTTGATCTTCACTCCTCCCCGCTAACACTCGTCTCTCGCAGATTTTCCATCATCTGATATGGTGTTTCATTGATCTGTTTTCTCTCCTGCTTCTCTCGACATCTCAACATGGAGTCAACAAGAAAAAGTCCCAGGGGCAGCAGGGAAGGGCTCGACGGAGGATCGGTGAACTCAGAATGTGTTCCACGCTGAGGCATTCTGTACATGCAATGAAGTAACATACACTTTCACACCACTACAGGGACATGTGAGTGTCAGTGAACACCAAGAGAGCACTCTATAATTTAAAAAATAATTTAAGTAGTTATATTTTAACCATTGTCAATAGTGCCATATTGTTTCATGCATGAAAATGGTTAAACTTTCTGTATTTACTGATTTACATGGCTTTCTACTGCATTTGTTGTGTTTTAATTTACCCATTTTTATCACTCTAAATAATAGTCTTATTGTATCATCTTTATTTATAATATCTAACCCTCCAGAATTTTCAGCACATCCCACCAAATAATTTTGATTATTATATAACAAAGTCTGATACGTTGGAATGGTGCTAGGATTTTACCAATCATCACATGACTACAAAGAGTGCATACCAATGAGCAGCTGCAGGCTGGCCAGAAAGTAATAATTATCTCGATTGATTTTTTTTTTAATTCAACAAAAAAGATTCATTTTCTCTGACAAAAAAGGAACACAGCACTGAGTTCGATTTGAGTCTTCAGTGAATTGACGAAAATTATTTGAAAAATAAAAATTAGAAGAAATGAACACAATGATTTGGTCTGAAAGGATTTCATAATTTTATCAGTAAACTATAAGGAAATTCAGGGATATGAACACCCTATTGATTTGTAGAAGCCTTGTGGAGAACATTCCCCATTCGCACCATCAGAGTCAGAAGTCCAGTGAGTCCCTCAAGTAAACTCTTCAGCAAATACATTCACATTTATAGGGAAGAATTGTTCAACCATTTCAGTTACATTAAACAGTTTTGCCAAAGCTTTTAAAGGACACACCATTGACCAGACTGAACACAAGGAAGTTAAATATATATTTAAAACATTTAACATTTTAAACATATTTTACAAAGAATATGAAGCAAGGACTCCGAATTCACATTGACACAAAAAAAAATCACAAAGAAAATGCATTATTAACTCAAAACAGCATTCAGTCCACAAAGCAATCCACATCATTATAAAAGACCCAGCTGTCTGTTCCATACTGTACTTCAGGCATTAGGAGAACAAACAAGCTTCAGTTTAACGTCTGATCTGTGGTGTAATCAAAAGTACGGATTGGATGATCTCTAGGATCAATAGCTCAGAGATGCAAACACGAGATAAGCCATGAAGTGCCTTATAAGTATTTAAAAGAATCTTAAAATCAATGCTGCATTTGGCAAGCAGCCAATAAAAAAAAGGCCAGAAGACATTCAATTTCTCCTAGCTGCTGAATTCTGGACCAGTTTAAGACCTACTGGGTCAGCTTGTCTCAGCAAGTTAAAACAAAGTTCATTGAAGATAAGTCAAGGACAATTAAGGTATGAGTGATATGCTGACAGTAACACTTTCATAGGGTAATATTCTGGTCTTGGTGTGATCACTCTAAACCATGTTTTTGTTCATTTCTAGTGCTGAAACATTATTTTGAGTGGTGTAGACTTTTAGACCAATTACAGGAGGTTACAGCAGGCTATTGTCAGGACCAGGAAATGGAAAAATGATCCATGATACCAGATGGTGAGAGGAGAGGACCTAGTTTTTCATTAAGGTTAAAATTATGTTGTAAAAAGTACAAGGTCAAACAAAAGGGGAAATAAAACATAAAACTGCCACCACTTTTCAGGAGGATCAGTGAGAAGAAGGATGTGAGAGGACAGGAGAGCAGTGACATCTGAAGATGTTGAAACGTTAGCAGTGAACGAAGGTGTGCAGTTACAGAGGGAGTTGCAAGACATATACAGCTCCTTGTCCTACCATTAAGGTGGTGGAGTCTTCCTCAACTTCTTCATATATGTCTCTGTTTATTCAAATGTATCTGCCAAGTGGAAGATGTACTGATGTAAGAATAATGGATGTCACAAGGTGGGTTGACTGCTGCTCACACGACCTCAACTCATCCTCATTTGCATATTATATTTAATTACTAATCGTTGGTTCCCTCACTATTACACACCTTCAAAATTACTATATGTAAATAAGTTCAATATTGGGAGCAATTTGATTGATAAATAATGATGAACAGTGGAACATTGATTTTTCTCAATTGATGAATATATTGTAAACCCTTATACCCATATATATATATATATATATATATATATATATATATATATATATATATATATATATATATATATATATATATATATATATATATATATATATATATATATATATATGCTACTTCCCTTTGTCTTTGTTTTCCTGCAGATAAGACCAATAATGTCTCTAGAATATGAAATATAATCTCATGCTGACTGAAAAAAAGCTGTTAAGTCTTCATCCTCCCCCGCACATGTAACAATAAACTTCCAGATCAATTAGCATTCAGTATCAAATCTTACACACTGTGCACTAAGCCCTAGCTGCATATTATTGAGGGGATAATTGTTGCCTTGGGGTGGTTTGAAGTTGCTGACTGACTGACTGACATGGATACATACACATACATGAACAGTAATTACTAACAAGCACATAAAGATACAAAGATTGAGTGACACAGATAATTAACACACATGCAGCACATGGACTCCTCTTTCTCGTGCCTTTCTGAGGGACCTGTGTACACCCTAGTCAGAATAATCCGTCTCTATCATGTCGACACAGCGCTCTGTCTCTGAGATTGTCACACTCGCTAATTACTCTTTAAGATAATCAGCCTGTGTTGCTGGAGATTCAGCTCCCCTCCGTGGCTCTGTCTTCTTGGGGAATGAGAGGTTTAATCTGTGGCGAGATCAGAGCTGCTGGGAGCAAGAGGAGGAGGGATGGGAGGCGGATGGAGGGAGGTGGGTGGAAATGAGAAGGAATTTGGGCATCTTAACAAACTCTTAATTACGTCCTCTATCCTCTGCTGGTGGCAGGCATAAATGGCGGTCCCCAGGGAGCCTCTGATCCACTTTCTGATCTGCAGAATTCACAGCCGAGCTGCTGATCAAAAAGATGGAGCGGCCTAGATGCTTCAAACACATGGGACCTTTTTTCCAGCGTGGGACTCGTAGCTTGTCATTGAGCGGAAGTTTGAATTGTTGAAAACCATGCTCAAAAAAGGGAAGAAAAAAAATACAAGGAAAAAAGAGAATTTGATGAGTGTTCATTGGCTGCAGGGTTTGATAATGAGCATGCATGCAATGTGCTGAAGGCGTTTGTCCCATATAGGAGGTAGAAATCATTGGAGATGACCTCCACCCACATTCTTGCTGTTCTAATATACCAGACACAGCTTTGATGTTGGCCATCAGCTGAATCCCTGGGGAGCTTCTGCTGTAATAAACCACAGCAGTGTGCACATTGCTATACACTCACCATCAGGAAGTCAAATCAGTGTGTCCCAGTGGCTCGCCAGGATCTGCATGGGGTCAGGGGGGCACTGAGATTAGATCATGTAACTACAGTTTGTCCACTGACCACACGCTCATGGACATGCAGTTGGAAGCAAATCATTATGGCAATGGCTCATTTGACTATGAGCCGAATCTAATATTTAACAGCTGTTTAGATTAACACTCAATTCAAATCATGTTTCTTTTCCAAACTGAACACAAATTACTGGCATCTAAAAGTTATTCAACCTCTGAATAGAAATCCTCATAAGAGACAAATAAGATAAAAACACAGACAGACTTTAGCAGCATAGATTCACAGTTGTTTTCTGTTCAGTTCTAAATTTCTAAATCCTGGCAGAAAACGACTCGGCATCTGTGAGGACGCTAAAGCCTGTGTTCCAAAAAGATAATGATCCCAAGCTGACCTGAACGTCCACCCAGGACTTGGTTTCAGATTTACTTATTTGTTCTAGAGTGGACGTCACTGTTGCCAGAATGAATCTCATAGAAAACCTGCGGTGGGATTTGAAACAGGTGGTTGCAGCAGGTAAACCAGTAATTTTCCAGAACTTGAAAGCTTTGTTCAGGAGGATTGGGTTAGGATTTCTCAGGGAGCTGACAGAGTATGCATCACATTTGCTAAGTAGCATTGAAAGGGTGTTTACAAAGTGCAACTTTTGTGATAGATTCAATCCAAAAAGAGACTGTCACCTTGATATATGTAAACTGAGGTAGTAATAATGTTGTCCACTTTTAGAAAAGTCAGTGATTCCACCCCAGCTCCCCCAACTCCCTCGTCTACATGCAAATGTATCCTTGAGCTCAACTCTAATTTGAAAATGTACAGGAAATAAACAAATCTGGGAGTATTGGAAACAAGGGACCGGAACACAGTTAGTCATCTGTTTGATGACTTTTTGACATTCTGAAAATTGTTTTTTGATTTTATGCCAGCTTACCTTGCTTTATTTTCTAAATAGCTGTGACATAAATGTCTTAATGGACTCACATGTAAGAAGAGGATAGTTGTCTTCACTCTTATTTTTTAAAGTCATGCAATTTTTTTAAATTCTAATATAGAAAGAATGATTTTATTGATGATTTTTTTTTTGTCTCCAGCTGTAAGGCAGGTTTTTTTTTTTTTTTGCAAATAAGGGTAAATGTAAATTAGGTGTGTTTCCTGGGCTGTGCAAAGTGCAGCCTTGTTAGAAGGTGGCAGTATGAGCTACGTTACCCACAGGAACAAATCCAGTCATTTTCCAGTTGTATGGTTTGGAATTATAATCACATGGAAATGTGAATTTGGGATAGACATAGACAGTAGAAATTTTGCAGAAAATATCTCTTATGATAATTATTATTTTTGCTTGGTTGTTTCAGTTTTTAATCATTACTTTCTCTGTAGTTACACAGAAGAAGATGTTTCATCTTTGTTTTGATGAATTGGTCAAGACAGTACGATTAACTGTGACAATTTTCTTTGTGAAATGAAATTATGTTTTAGTATTTGTGCTTTAATCAAATGTCTTCGTGCATAGAATGATTTTAATCTGACTACAGTCATTATAGATAGCTGAACAAAAGTTTGTTCAAAATAAGAATGTTACTTATTCACCTTGGATTGGATGATTAACCCTTATCGAGAAATATTGTTAGTCATCATAGTTTTGTTGAGTTCAAATAATTTGTCTGACTAGTGTCTGCTGACAGATCCACACATTAAACAGCAGTTTATGCAGGAACTGTACACCAGTATAGAGCTCACATATCAGCCTACATCTGTTATCAGATCATACGATTCTGTATCCTGTGAAATATGGGGATGTCTGTGAACTAGCTGCAGAAGAACACGGGAGATTAGGGAGGGAAAGTGCATTAAGATGCTTTGGTTGTAAATATATACAAGGAGGGAGAGACTGCGAGGGAAAAGGAGTGTAGATTTTTAAGTTGCTGTCACCAGGCTGTCACCGTGTCTGTCAGAACAGATCCATCACAGCTCTGACACATCAGGCTTCACATTTGCATGGAGTGCAGCAGGAGCCCGTCCTTATTATGTATTCTGTCTCACACTAACCTTCCCCTCTACCAGAAGAACTAACTAGCTTCTGAGAGGCATATTTTATAGAAAGGCATGAGGTAGGGATGATGGAGAGCTGTTATTGGCTTGTGTGTGTGTGTGTGTGTGTGTGTGTGTGTGTGTGTGTGTGTGTGTGTGTGTGTGTGTGTGTGTGTGTGTGTGTGTGTGTGTGTGTGTGTGTGTCCATGTTTGTGTGCCGCCATCTTCCCAGGTGTACAGGGATCAGCCATCTTGTCAGGTGAGCTCCTGCAAACTAACATATTACTCTGACTTTCTGTCTGCAGGGTTGTGCTATACACACACAGAAAACGGGTGAGGGGGTGCTGAGGACACAGCCGTGTGTGTGTGTGTGTGTGTGTGTGTGTGTGTGTGTGTGTGTGTGTGTGTGTGTGTGTGTGTGTGTGTGTGTGTGTGTGTGTGTGACAGGGTGCACGTGTCGCACAGAATGGCAGTACAGATGCAGTCAGTCCCTCTGTGAGGAAGCCTCCGCTGGGACAGGCACAGCTGTGGTGAGGCATTGGGCTGCTAACGAGCCTTATCACACAGGCGCTAGACTATACACACACACCAAAGCAACAAAACACACACACACACACACACACACACACACGCTTGTGCGTGCAAGGCATCTCACACACATAGGCATAAGGGAAAATAAGTGTTAAACTCTCCCTTATAAACAAAAGCACATGTGTTCTTTTTCCACACACACTCCTACTACCGCACACAAACACATACATGAGCAAACACACATAAATGTTTGTTAGACAATCAGCCCTCACACACTAAAACTTCCCCACACATATTTTCAGTGGTATAACATGGATAGTATACTGATGGAAACTTTGTGAGGTATTACTGTACAATAGCTACTTTTGTTGTGAAGCCTGTTATCTGTGCTGAAAAAATTTATGAAGCTTTCCTGCATGTCAGGAGTTATGGTTGGTGTCACCATCAAATTTTACGGTATGTATGTTTTCTGTGTTTATTCTGCTCCATCATTGTCTAGATTCTGGTGGTTGTTTTGAGTACAATGTGATTAAATCTATGGAAAAATGAAAAATAATATTTAAAGGAAGAACTACAATTTAAAAAAAAAACTATATAAAAAGACAAGTAATACATATTATATATATATATATATATATATATATATATATATATATATATATATATATATATATATATATATATATATATATATATATATATATATTATATGTCCACTGATTCTGATTCTCTCCACTTTCTGCTTAAAAGTGTAAGCAGCTTTTCAAGTAGGGGCTGTCTTTAGGATCATTTGCTGAGAATGCCCTCTCTATTTTACTGTTAAAAGTTTTCCCACCATATGTCTAAAAAGAGCGGCAGCACGGTGGGACAGTGGGCTGCGATGCCGTCTCACAGCAAGACGGGTCTCGGTTCAAGCCCTGTTCTGGTTCAAAAACATGCACTTCAAGTAGATTAGTCGCTCCAACTTGTCCGTAGGTGTGTGTGTTTGTGTGTGTGTGTGTGTGTGTGTGTGTGTGTGTGTGTGTGTGTGTGTGTGTGTGTGTGTGTGTGTGTGTGTGTGTGTGTGTGTGTGTGTGTGTGTGTGTGTGAGTGGCTGTTCATCTTTTGTGTGGTTCCACGATGTACTGGCAATGTGTCCTCATGCACATTAGTCCTCTGGGATAGGCTCCAGCAACCCCTGTGACCCACAAAAGTAGAAGAAGTGGTACAGAACCTATATGAATGAATGCCTAAAGAGAGCAATTTGAATTCTGTCTGAGGTAAAATTGTGATGTTGTTGTAGGTGTTGAGTACTGTTCTTGGATTAAAATCTTGATCTGAGGTATTTTTATGAGTTTTTATGTTGAGCTCCCTTAAACAATCCAACAATATATCACATTGAGAACTGGTGGCTATAATTTATCCTGTAGTTGTTCACGTGAGTCTGAAGAGTTTGTCTTTCATTTGGTCATGTACCGGTGACTTGTCCAGACTTCCCCCATGGTCTGCTGGGATTGGTGCCACATACTGCAAGGATAAACACTGCATCCAATTCATGGAAAGATTTTGGGCCAGAATACTTAATGTGAGACAGATTGTAGACAAAATGTTTAAAAGTTAAACATACGCAATGTTAAATATCAAAGCTTCAGAATAATTGTGATATAACGATGTAGTGGAGTAATGGTGTCCTAATGACCGAATGACGTCACAATACTTTTGTGTGTGTTGTAATTTGAGTGTGATTGATTTGGTAGCCAGTCTATGTGAGTCTGTCCTTCCCAGGCTCAGATGGTTAAGAAACTTTCTTCTGTCAGAGTAAAACACTAAAACATGTTTAGAAAATATTTTAAGCCAGAAATAGGCAGTGCTGATCAAAAAGAAAATACTATTTTGTTACTACAACCTAATTTAGAAGTTATGACCTAGATGAGCTCATACAAAAACGATTGCTTGCTTTTCATAAACTTAAACCTTTACAATGCAATAAATATCGCTCTTATAGCATAAGTACCAAGCAAGGACAAACTATTGAGTTCAGGCAGTGGTTTATCTGAGCTTTGAGTGTGTGTTTAACATTAATTTTGTTTTTTTCTGACTTTAAAAACATGATGTCAGTGAATAAATAAATGTCAGTAAATATTTCCTCTTAATCAGCTGTACCACTGTGAAGTGAAAACTTTGTATCTCATGTGGATTTACATACCTGAAAATAACAAACACACAAGAACATCTACGTTATTTGTTTTTATTTGACAATCACCAGATGAGCAGATACATCATTTTAGAAAAGAAAATGATATTTGCAAAAAACTTATAATACAATTTTCTAAATATAGATTATGTACAGGATGAAATGTAGTCAAACTGAAATAGCATTCTGCCTCTTCATCCAAAAGAAGACAAAGCATTGAGGGTCTGGGAGATTCACCTCCCTAACCAATAAATATAAACTGTATATATTATGTATGCTGCACTCATCAAGGCATGGACAATACCAGGGCAAGTTAATTCTCAACAATATTCCCTTAATCGGTTCTTGTACATCACTGTGCTACACACACTCGCACACCCACAGAAAGATTGACACACTAGTGCACACAAGCCAAAGAACAAATTACAGATGGGTTACAACAATGTGCTTAGGTCATGAAAAAAGAAGAAAGCAAAAGAAATGTGTATGGAAATAACATTATTGTCCTTTTTCCAGAGGGAGAAGCTGCTTTCTGGTCAAATCTCATCGGAGTTGGTTGAGTATCACTTGACATTTGGCCTGATTCAAAAAGCCAATTCTACAGCACGGTCAAGGTGGAAAATCTCTCTCAGTGTCACACATCCTACCTACTCATTTAGCTGACTCCATCCATTCAGTGTCTGTAGCTATATAACTTTGTTCTCTCTTGTGTTCCTATTCTCTCTCTCTGGAATGGGACAGGTGCCAGGATGGCGGTTGGTGAATGTCCCTTTTGCCTGTTATCCCTCTGGGAATGAAAAAAAAAAGAAAAAAACGCAGGCGAAAGCTGCCATCCAAGCTGGGTTGAAACGGGACAGACAACAGCACAATCACAGAACAAGCACAAGAAAAGACAACAGCAAAGTAAAGCTGTGGCCAGGACAAGAGAGGTTCGCTTGTAAAGCGGATGCTTGAAGGACACCAGAAGCATGCTGCTTGCCAGCCACTTTACCTTGTCGTTAGGCATCACCTCTCTGAAATTGCCCTCCTCGTTCGTGGTAAGGGGAAGAATTATGACTTTGCGCCGATGAGCGAATACACACACTTGCATAAATCATCCATCTTGTTTGGCGGTTAATTACTCTTGTTTACCCTCTGCGTAACCTCGGGATGGGGCGGGGTGATAGGAGGGTGCCTGGGAAGGAGAGATAGCACCAAATAGTAATCTGCTGACTGTTCACTGTGCAATTCACAGGAGTAAAAGCACATAGTGGGCTTGAACCTGGGTGTTAGTGAATTAGAAAAGGTGGTCTGGGGTCTGAGAAAAGCAGCTCCATCACTATCCTGGCTTGACCACAGCTGCTCAGTAAGCTGTTCTGGGGTCAGCCGATGAAGGAGCCATGCTGAGGCAACCCAGTTCAGGCCAATCAGAGAGCTCCTCAGGATGTACAGCAGGCTGTGATCGTTGCTTATTTCATTAGGGGGAAAGCTACATAAATCCACAAAATGGAGAGGAAGAGGCACAGAGGGAATATTTGCATTTCTCCTCTTCTATCATCTCTCCTCAATGCCCCCCCCCCCCCCACAACACTACCCCTTTCAATCCTACCCCCATTTAGTGCAGAGTGACTTTAATCATCACTTTCGCCAAAACACATTAAGACGGTGTGTCCGGAGTTGAGGAGCGAGAGAGCGGGTTGAAAAAACAGAGTGGTGCATTAGATTTGCAAAAGTGATGCATCACTCTGGCATTACTTTGGAGATTAAAGAAGGGATGTTGCATTTCAATGGAGTGGTGGTGATGGTTGCCTGATGGATGACTGTCCTCCTTCAATGAAATGAACAGGAGCACCACTGTCCACCAGGGAGACAAACCACACTGACCTGAAAGTTCCTTTCTTCTATCCCTCCATCCTTTTAGTTCTCATTTCCACTTCTTCAAAAACCTGTTTTTTACTACTCATCTTTAAACCTCAAAGGCTTTTAACCCCCAATCTGAGAGGGCCTCGACAATGAAAGGTATTTATGCAGCTGTTTGATCACATTCTGAAGTAAAAAAAACAACAACGCCTTTCTAGGAGGAGATAATACTGTAAAGTGGATTGCATACATTAAATTGAAGCCAACACACTACGTGACTTTGCCTGGTCTTTGTATTACTGCATCTGTATGGAAAGGATGGATGTAAAGTGCTTGAGAGCTTAGGTAGGACGAGAATGGTAAACCAACAAAACATAAACTGAAGGGCATGAACAAATGGGGCTTTAGGACTGGGTTCTTCTAGGACAGGTTCAATATGGAGAAAGACTGCTTTATAAACAGAGTTGGAGGAGGAGGGGTAACATGATGCATTTGGAAGTCCCCAGGACACAAAATGACAATATGTATTTTGTTCTACAGTCTCAGAGAAACAGAATCACAGTCAGTTCAAGGGTACTGCCCACTATCAGCCTGGCCTAGTGGGTGATCTTTGTGGTCATATATCTTTTAAAACCCTTGGGCCTGGGATCACCCTGGCACCCAGCTCTGGTTGCTGTGTGCTGTTGGAGGGCAAGCAAATGCACCCAAGCTCATACCCATCCCCATGCCCATGCCTTGGGATAGAGAACCATCAAAGTTGAAATCCATGTTTTCTGTGTCCATAAAGTCACTGAGCAGGATGGAGTCTACGTCGCAGTCAAGGCTATTCGGGACACTCTCCAAATCCACATTGGCAGCCACTCTTAGGTGGGAGTTGTGCTGTTGTCCATGGTAACCAGCATTTCCTGGCTGGTGGTTGTGGTGATAGTAAACATGCCAGGAGTCATTCATACCCTGATGATGAGCTGTAGGGTATGGTTGGTGACGGGGGTGAGGTGCCGATGCCAGGCGGCAGGGATCCTGTGGAACATCCATGACACCAGCAGGATTGGGAGGCAAAGATGGAGAAGATGGGAGGTGAGGACGTGATCCATAGTGATTAGATGTCTTGAGACTATATGGTTGAGAAATGTCGGTACTCACTGTTGGGGAGAGAGGCTGGGGGTGAGGACCACTGTGCATAGGATTATGGGTGCTGTGGGGGTTGCGGTTGTGCATGTGACTCTGATTGGCATGAGGGTTATGATCATGGCTGGCATTTACTTTGGTACTGTGACCATGCTCATGACCTGGACCATAGTCATGGGTCGGATGGGGCTTGTGGGTGTGACTGTAGTCGAGGCTGGTTTGGTGTTTGTGACCCTGATTGTGGTTCTGATGATGGGCTGTGTTCTGATCAAGAACTGAGCCATGGCCATTGTGCAGGCTGGGATTGTGAGTATGCTCTTGACTGTGATTGTGGTTATGATTGTGGCTGCGATTGTGATTGTGGTTATGTGGGCTGTGAACACCATTAGTTCCCTGTGTCATTAATGTGTGTGTTTCCCGTCCCTGGCTCAACACTGAGTCTTTGTTACAGAAGGGAGGACCTCCAGTAAGCAGACTCTGCAGGGCATTGTTCTCTGAGTAACCCCTCATTGGGCGCTGGAAGCTCACTGGCTTGTTCTCCTGGATGGTTTCCATGGGAGTGTGGAGCCGGAGCATGCCCATGGAAGGCTGTGCATACATGGGTCCACAGTAGGCTCCCTCCGCCTTGGGCCCAGGCACATAGGGATAACCATTGCATTTCAGTTGCGGTGGTTGTGGGTAGCCTCCCTCATCAAGACTGATAGCTCCAGTCAGGTCGGTCAGCTGGGGCAACTCCACAGCGGGGCAGTGACCGCCAGTACCAAGAGCTGGGGAACGGGTGCTGGTGGGGCTGGGATACAGTCGAGGTGAGGCTGAACAGGACAGGCCACCCTCCTCTGGTTCATCAGCCTCTGCCTCAGCCAGAATCGGGGACAGGCAACCGCTGAGAGTGGAGGTAGAGGAGGAGGTGCGTGAATGGAGGTCTGTCCATGTTTCGTACTCATCACCTCCCATGCCCACACCTCCTTTTCCTGCTGGACTGCCATGCTCTGGGGAGCTTTGCATTGTAGGTCCACCCCCTTGGCTTTGCCCCCGTCCAATGCCTAAAGCCACTGCTCTCTTTCGGTTAATGCGACCCTTGGCCTTCAGGTAACGGGTGCCGTTGTCTATAGAGGCTGCACGTCGTCTGGGACCCTTTCCTATCTTCCCCCCTTCTGGGTTCAGCATCCACCAAGAACTCTTCCCCGTCCCTTCATTTTGCACCCGGATGAAGCGACTGTGCAGGGACAAATTGTGTCTGATTGAATTCTGCAGAAAGATGGGAAGGAGGTAGTGGGAGAGTGGGAGAAAGAGGCAGAAAAGGGACAGAAAAAGAAAGAGATAATCATTAACACTCAAGGGAACATTTACGTTTAAATAATCATTTCTTGAGAACACAAAGTCATTTCAAATTATGGCCAAACTATCAAGACTCGACAGTGAGCGAGGAAAAAGATGGATAAAGAAAGAGAGGGAGATGGAGAGGAGAGCAAAGAGGGCAGGGAGAGTGAAGGACCAATCGATACCTCCCCTGACCAGCCTCTTCTCTCCACACACACTCAGCGAGTCATAATATGGACATGGGTGCAGCCTCCACATCAAACCATCACCAAGGTTACAGAAATGAATCACACGAGGCAACCCAATCGCAGACAGTCCATATTGATTGCAAGGCCTCCAAATATTGGAGTTTGAGATGTAGCTAGATATGGAGAGAGAGGGAAGGGGGTAGCATGATTTAGCAAAAGAAGATCTGAAGGAGCACCTGAATGAAAATGAAACCTATACACTGGCTTGGAATAAGATGGAAGGGGATGTAAATGAGGGTTGGGAGGAGGAGGTGTTCATACTTAACCCCTTTTAAAATTGTAGCACAATTAAAATGACCGTAGGCAATGACGGCAGATATCTCTGTGATGAAGTCTTTCTACAAGCAGCTTTGAGGGGGCTGTTTACGGGTGGGTGGGGAGTTCAGGAGGATGTATAGGATAAGCCACTCCAGACCTCTGTTTAAATGCATGAGTGACGGCTGTATAGTTAATCCAGGGCTCTTCTGCAGCATTTGAAGCTGATGCCAACCTGGAGTGAGTTGATGAGATCTAAGCCTGCCTAAAGGAGAGCTTAGAAGGGATACACATCATCTGAGCTGGCCAAGTTAGTCTAAGTACAACATGTTCATCCAAATCTTTACTGCTTGTGTCACTATTTACTCTATCCCATGCTTCCATTCTTTTACTCTTTATTCTCTGAATTCTTTCCCTTACTCTTTTCCCTCATTTTTTTCACTTGCCTTTTCTGATCTATTGGGAGCAGCACCCCCCAACCATCTATCCCATGCACTATATCACACACTTTTCTTTTTCCTCTCTGGAGATATCTATCTATTTCTGCCTTGTTTATTACCTGCACATAGCTCACAATCTCTGTCTCCTGATATCTGGAGCCATTCTCTATCTTCATTCACTCCCCGCCTCCTGTCCAATTTTCCTGCTCTCAGCCCCATTCATCTCCTCTCTGTGTCCCAGCATCTCTTGATCATGACATTGCTCATTCCCTCCCTCTCATCACATCCATCCCTTCACCACCTCACACAACTTTCAGCCTCTCCCCTCTTTTCATTCATTCATTTGCACCAAAACGCCAGAAAATATTGGAAACAAAAAGCAGGAGAGGCAACTCTGTGTTCAGATGGAAGCCTGTTTGTATTTCACCCCTCAGTGCAATCCATATAGACAGCATATATAACGTCCCTGCATGCTATGGCAGTGAATTGGACAAGCAGCAAAAAAGTGGTGACAGCTCTTTGTTGTTGCATGGTATTACTGCAGGAAAAGCACAGCATCTAGTGTAGCAGGTAATGTTTCTCACAAAATGTTTACTGGGGAATGCAGCTAGAAGTGGTTTTCAAATCAGTCTTGTATCCTTTTACTACAGTCATTATGTAGAAAAGCCCCTCCACACACACACCCATCCCCTCAGCATGACTCCTAACAGGTAATTTTACCCCATCCTCCACTCACATCACGCAGCTTTGACTAGCCTCTCATCACAGACATGGGAATTCAATATGTATTTATGTTTCTTCCTGCTGTTCAGAGGGGTTCTCTCAAAAACACCAGGTTGGTAAAGCTGCACATGCTCAACATTTGGTAACGAAAAGCACTGACTGCACCTCTCAGCCGCGACACGCTACAGAGTGGAGACTTTATCAAAGCTAGATTGAACGATGACGCAGTATGAAAGAGGCCGGCATGGAGGCGACCCGCATCAGGTGATCTGAGAGTGGCACCCTGACAGGTTCCTCCGCAACGTGATGGCTCTGGCTGAGCATCTCCATGGCAACAGAGTAAACCAAAAGAGGGGAGGTGATGGTGGGAGGAGGGGGGAAAGGAGGAGGGGTGGCTGATGCTGTTTGATGCTGCAGGCAACTCCAAACAGCCTTTTATCTGAGCCTGTCAGATTCCTGCTTCCAATCCACCAGGGAGGCTCAATCACCAGTAGTCCCAGTGTCTCACTACCTGTACCAAGCTGTGATTAGCAGTTGTGTGTTTGCAAGGTGTGTGTGTGTGTGTGTGTGTGTGTGTGTGTGTGTGTGTGTGTGTGTGTGTGTGTGTGCGCGTGCTGGGAGGCTACAACTAGCAACAATTATTCCACAATAGTAGACCGTGGCTCTATCACCCGCTTTTTACAGTACTGTACAGTGTATTGGTTTTCTTCATTTTTAAAAAAATTTATTCATCTTCTTTTAATTGATTTTTATTTTATTTTATACTAAAATTTTGCCAAATGTTATGCTGTCTCATTATGTGGCCAGGTGTGGATATGCAAAAAGGCTGTGGATGCCAACTAATATACTCCAGATGTAACGGAACACTGTTGGGAGGCACTGACAAAAATTCTGTCATCAATCATTATAGTTATTTTTACATTTTTGACATTCAAAAGGTATATAACAGTCACAATATCTGTCAAAAGGAACACAATATGCTCAGAAACAGGATTCAGAAATACTTCGTAATTCAGATTAATCCAAATTTTAAATTAAGGAACCACTATATAAAATAAAAGTCCAAAACATGACTCAGGATCATGTTCAAAGAGAAGGCACAGTGAGAATTGTATAGCAGTTGCCTCTGTAAATTATGAATCGCAATCTTGTACTTGCCAGAAAAGTTATATTTACCTCTTTATCAACTGTCACTAATCCCTGCTACAGGATAAAACACATGCTATATTTTACTATCACATTAAATCTTCTTTAACTCCCCTCTAGGTATAGGATATTGGGAGATATTAATTTAAGTTAATGTGGAAGGCATTAATATTATGCAATATGTGTAAGTGCTCTGAAATGAACTGGACTGCAGAGCAGAAACACAGCTAAAGGCTGTAAAACAGAAGGTGCTGCTGATTAGCACGCTGTCAGCCACAGAGAAGGAGCTGATCGGTGAAATCCAGTGGCTGGAATGAAACCTGCAGACTCTCAGCCCTCCGTGGACCTAGCCGTCCGTCTCCACCTCGCTGTAGATATTAAGTTGTCAGAAAGACTGATTCTGAAGTGGAAAAGCCCGTTCCCTCTGCTCTCAGCCTTTGCCTTTCCACTAATGCAGGAGGAGATGGACTGTTGCAGAGAGAACGGTGACTGAATCTGTCCTCACATCCACCCTCCTCCTCTTCTGGGAACATACTGAAGTGTGTCCAGCTCCACTACTATATATGATGCATAAATAGAGAAAGCAGCAGTGTGTCAGGGTCAGACTCAGTCACTACGTCAGGGGATGGTCAGGCCAGTGGTTAGCTAATGGCCCGCTGACACACAAATCTGTCTGAACGCAGTCCTGTCTTTTTCAAAACGCCTAAGCAGGAAACAGTTCACGAATGGCATCACACTATAGGCTATATAATTACAAAAGAGCATGAATGGAAGCAGCAGGATACATTTACTCACATTACTGTAATTAAGTAATTTATTTTTGTGTAACTGCACATTTCTGAGTATTTTCAAAACCAATAATTTGACTTTAATTTAAACTGCATTACGCATTGAAAAAGTAGTGTTCTCCTAAAATAAAAGATGGTCATTATGGGGTATGACCGTGATCGTCTCTACTTCTCCCTTTGCAGTCACGGGTGTTGCTGAAGCCTACCCCAGTTGGCTATGGGTGAGAGGCGGGCTACACCCTGGATGCAACACCAGAGCATCATTGGGACAGTTGAATTTCTAAGTCTGTGATATATTTATGAAGCTTTGTATCAAAAGAGCATATGTTCCTAATGAACTGAAGATTGAAACTTGTTTTAAATGATTTATTTAAAATAAAATAAAATAAATAAAAGTGCGGCGGCACGGTGGCGCAGTGGTTAGCGCTGCTGCCTCACAACACAGCGGACCCGGGTTCGAGTCCCGCTCTGTGCGGAGCTCACATGCTCTCCCCGTGTCTGCGTGGGCTCTCTCCGGGCTCTCCGGCTTCCTCCCACCTCCAAAAGCATGCGCTTCAGGTTGATTGGCCGGTCCCAAATTGACCATAGGAGTGAGTGTGTGTGTGAGTGGTTGTTTGTTTCTATGTGGCTCCGCGGTACACTGGCATCGTGCCCGGAGTGTCCCCCACCTCACGCCCTGAGACTGCCAGGATAGGCACTGGCTACCCCACGACCTGCATTAGCGGATTAAGCGGGTTGGATGATGAATGAATGAAAAAATGCATTTTGGCTGTTCCTTGGCCATGCAGCTGTAGGGAATCTTTTTAGTTTTGTTTTTACACATTTGTTTTCTCTGTTCATCTGAAAACCAAAAAAAGTCTCCATCTTCTTTAGTTTATTCAAACAATACTGCAACTCTTTGTTAGTGTGAAGCTCCATGTTTTGTGGATTACAATAACCTCAACCAGCATGAGGCCCAATAGATAATGAGATAATGAACATATTTACTTTTTAGGGTGAACTTCCTTTAAGTATTTTTCACTTCAAGAACAATGCAGAATTTTGTTTAATAATCCATATATTGATTGTGCAATCTTAGGCAAGCAAAGTGACACAAATTAACCACACTCCATTGTTACAGGCATGGGTTTTGGTTATTGTTTGGATATATATATATATATATATATATATATATATATATATATATATATATATATATATATATATATATATATATATATATATATATATATATATATATATATATATATATATATATATATATATATATATATATATATATATAAAACGTCCCTTTCACCCTTGTGGGGTGGTGTCTGTGTGTCATCCTCAAGCTCGGGTCCTCTACCAGAGGCCTGGGAGTCTGAGGGTTCTGCGCAGTATCTTAGCTGTTCCTAGGACTGCGCTCTTCTGGACTGAGGCTTCAGATGTTGTTCCAGGAATCTGATGGAGCCACTCTTCCAGTTTGGGGGTCACTGCCCCAAGTACTCCTACTACCACGGGGACCACATTAACCTTGACCTTCCACATCTGTTCCAGCTGCTCTTTCAACCCTTGGTACTTCTCAATCTTTTCGTGTTCCTTCTTCCTGATGTTGGCGTCAGCTGGAATCGCCACATCTATCACCACTGCTCTCTTCTGCTCTTTGTCCATCACCACTATGTCTGGTTTGTTAGCCAGCAGCTGTTTGTCGGTCTGGAAGCTGAAGTCCCACAGGATCTTAGCCTTGTCGTTCTCAACCACCTTTGGTGGTATGTCCCATTGGGATTTGGGTACTTCTAGTCCATACCGGGTACAGATGTTCCTGTACACTATCACAGCATCTTGGTTGTGCCTTTCCATGTATGCTGAGCTGGCGAGCATCTTACACCCTGCTACCACATGCTGGACTGACTCTGGGGCTTCTTATTAGAAGGGACTAATTCAACACAAGCTTTCAGACAATAGTCGAGCTCAGAACACACAATGTAGCATCTTTCATTAGACCCTGAAGCCATACCAGGGTTATTTCTTCTGACTTTAGAGAGCTCCCTCAAGAGTAACAGAAGACACTATACTGCTGCTTTTATGGACTCTCATGAAGACTAAATGAAACATTATGTGTAAAATCAGTGGAATGTGCCTTTAACACACTCTCCCTGGCATTCAGACTGAATCAGCAGGGACTGGACAACATAACACCAATATCTGTACAATAAAATACAGTACAGTAGATGCATGCTTTAGTATTGGACTGTTGTAAGCAAGCCAGACAGAGGTTCCCCTCTTTGGTTGGTGATTATATCACACTGTACCTGCATTTTATTGAGAAGCTGCTTCCAAACAGGCTTTTAAATGTTCATAAACTGCAGGTTCTCATCAGCGTGATACTGAATGTCCTCATTCTCTTTTTCCTAATAGTAATAACAGAGCAATGGGTAATTTTCTTGATTATTATTATTTTCAACCCCCTTGTCCTTTTTTTATTGAGGGTTAGGTAGCTAATGCTAATTACATCTATCGCAAATAATCCAGTTTGTGTTGCATAGCAACAAGAATGATGTAACCCTTTGCACCCTTTTTTCCTTTTGTCTCTGTTACCAGCAGAGTTCTCTCAGCAGAGCTTTCCGTGTGTGTGTGTGTGTGTGTGTGTGTGTGTGTGTGTGTGTGTGTGTGTGTGTGTGTGTGTGTGTTTATATGTGTATATACTGTATATATACACATATAGTGTGTGTGTGTGTGTGTGTGTGTGTGTGTGTGTGTGTGTGTGTCTTGATCATATGATTGCAATGAAGTTGTCTACAAGTAAACAGATGAATGGATGATGGATGTATACACACACACACACACACACACACACACACACACACACACACACACACACACACACACACACACACACACACAAAACTCTCTTAAGCATGTGGATATCAAAATATACTTTAAGATTTTGCATTTAATGCAGTATTAAACACATCCAAACATATAAACAAACATCACCATATATATTTCATGACTTGACACGTTTCGCTCAATGAGCATGCGCATCATACGGCCACCCACCCCCACCACCCCAAACTGGCAATCATACTTAATCCCTCTCCAGCCTGAGTAATCCTCGACAATCCAAAGCTAATCCTGGTTAATTCTGGGCACTCCTCAGCTGGGTTTCACCCTGAAACCACGGAGACAGGGTGGGGATTGGTCAGATCATGGCGATTGAGGCTGGGCGCGACATTGATGGACATAATTGGTTCGACAGTTATTGGGAGCTAAGAAAAACAAGCACAGGTTTTTACGGGTCTTGAAAATACATCCGGATTGACCCCCGCCACGTCATACCACGGCCTGATTGTTGCCCCTTATGGTAGAAAACATGTTTTTCATCAGAGCCCTTTGTGTTTGCATGTAAATGCTACTAAAAAACTCTGGCATCTGGAGCTTGGGGACAGAAAATATTTTCTATACAAATTGAAGGACTGCAAAATAAAAACAACTCGATATAAAGTATGAGACATTCCTCCAGTGTAAGGGGCTTCTGAAAAGTCATTAGCCCCTATTCAATCAGCTCTACCTACCCAAGCTCCTAGCTCAATTCATCTTAGTGGCAATTGATCCTGATTCCAAAATGAAGCACTTAAGACGCCTTGATCAAGCTGCTCCCTAATCTAGTGTTAAGGAGATTGAGACCTTCTCACCTCATGTTGCAGACAGACTTATTACCTTGGCACCAGGGTACAGTGGCACTCTCAGTTTGGCTTTTATAGTCTGTTTAAGCCCCTTTGGTGCTGAACAGCCGGCAAGAACACTTTTACTCTCTGCCATTTTGAAAAAGCTGTCAATATACACAAAGCCAAGAGTGTTAATGAAGCAATATATTCCTGGTGGGGGGATGGACGGGGATTCTTTGTCACAAACAAGAAGACTTCTGGTGCCTCTAGGCTCAACGGTGGGCCTGTTCGAGGGAGTTTGCACATGGAAACTGTAGGGTACGTATGTTTGAACCGTTAGTATACTCATGAGAGCAAGAGAACAAAAGCATAAGGGAAAGTGGTTTACCTTCAGCTGGAACTCTGTCAGCTGTGAGAAAAGAACCAAGTTTCAGACGAGTTTAGCTTTTGGAAATTTTTATAGGGTTTGTTTTTATCCTCACAGGAGAGAGGTCTTTAGAGGATTGAGAACATCATATGTTGGATTTTTGTAGTGCTTCACATTTTAAGGAAACCTCCTCTAATTTATGAAGCTTTCCATGGAGCATTCAAGAGGAGGGTTATGTTTAAATTCCGTGCAGGGCTCCATTAGATGTGGTCCGGCACAAACCAGCCGGGAGTTGTGGGGATAGTTGTATGTCGCCTTGTTGAGAAGTGGTGGGACCAGGCAAAGCCGTTTTCTCCCCTTGCTCAACCATTATTTATTAATCCATTTCACACAGCCAGGAGTCATTATGCACGGTCCTGTCAATGGGTATCTCTCTATGCCGTGCATTTATTTGATAATAAGCAGGAGTGGGGGAGAAGATAAAAGCGCTGACTGTGTTCATTGTAGAGCATTTTCTGCAGGCGGGGAGACTTAAATGAGAGCAGCCAGGCTCTGTGTGGGAATGGGTCTCGTCTGCTAAGCCTGTCTGGAGGCAATCGATGGAAATTAGTCAACGCTAAAGATTCACTTCCTGTGACTGATGTCACGGGCAGCGCTTGTCTCTTTGAAGGGAAATAAAGAAGTGGGAGGCTGAGGGATTAATGGGGTTGGAGAAGGTGCAAGCACATAGTTTGAGCGGGGGCTAAGCAGGGAAAAAAGATGCTATTCTTTTGGTGGATTGAAGGAAAATAATAGGTCAGATCATCCAAAGGAATGTAGTGTAGCTAGGAACAGTCAAGAAGCACAATGACGTAGACATGGAAAAGGCAGGCAGACCAATCAATACAGCTGAAAAGTTGAGCAGCCGATCTGAGCAGTAACTGACATGAGTTTAATTTCATTCTGTCACACAATTTTAGCATTCGGTGCAACTTCATAAAGATGATCAATGCACTATTGAAGAAGAGCATTTTTTAAAACAAAGATGCAAAAATTCAGTGGGTTAAAAAAGACACCCACCTTGAACTAAATATATTTTTTGAGGTAGATTCTGGACTTACAGATCAGAAAAAGAGAAGGTTCTCGTTATTTTTTATTTTGTGTGCAGGATCAATAAGTGTTTATAGCGATAGCAGTGGTTTCAGCTGAATACTCCCAGTAACTGTGACAATAAGATCAGAGTTGGTGTCTCCAGCAGTTGTTCTAAGGCCACCTCCTGAAAGGTACACCATTTAGCTTCTCCTCAAAGTACAGCCGAGGGACTAGAGCCAGCCCTCAGGTGACAGAAGGCCTTTCACTCCTTCTTACTCCCTACGGAGCTCCGCAAGCTCTCTGGGGAAGACAGAGAAGCATGGCAGACAGGGTGGAAAAAGATGAGTGGAAAGAGGCAGGGAGTGAGGCATCGTCTACAGCTAACCTGAGAAAGGTAGATGGGAAGAGAGCCTCAGGGGCCAGAGGCGGAAGGCAAGCCCAATCCCCAGCAGAGAGGCCTCTAATTGGAGCTGCCGGACTCCCGAAGCTGCCTCTCCCTCAGCGGATGGACATAAGGAGCCAAGTGAAGGCGGAGAGCCCGAGGGCAGGAGGAGAGGGCAGATAAAAATAGAGCTGGCAGATTAACGAGCATCTGAAAGCAGGGCAGGGGATCGGAAAATCCTTCCTGCGTGCCAGAGATGCCCGGTCCTCAGGCCACAGCCAGTTCTGGAAAAAGTGATGGACCCAGAGTGGTCAGAGTGGTGCTTCCTTCCTGTTGGTCGCCTTACGTCATGAACACCAGGGGGAGAAAACAGTACTCTGTCCTGTTCAGAGAATTTAAAATCCAGAAGAATACCACAACGCTCTATTTACGGGCAAAATGTTGTAAAATATTTTCTTCTGTTTCCTTTAATGAAGTACATTTAAAGGATACTTAAAAAAACAAACATTGTGGACACTATTTTTCTCCCCTCATTGGTTTGAGGGGAGAATAAAAACAACCTATTATTCATATTCCTTCATATCTTTTCAGTCTGTACTGTTAGCACTCTATCCATCAGTACGCAACATTTTTATAGACAGATGAACACAATTCAACAAATTTTTTTTTTCCCATGAAACTTGGCTCTGCTTACTCTTCCAACATATGAAATAGTGGAGTATTTTGTTTTGGGGGGGTTCTTTTTGGTGTTTTTTACATTTTTTACTTTTCCAGTTTGGGGACATACTGTATATGGAGAGTTTCTCTGCATCATAATTTTAGAACTATTTCATTCACCTGTTCCTTCAACATATTTTGAGAAAGGAAGGACGGAAGGAAGGAAGGAAGGAAGGAAGGAAGGAAGGAAGGAAGGAAGGATGGATGGATGGATGGATGGATGGATGGAAAAGAGGGAGGGAGGGAGGGAGGGAGGGAGGGAGGGAGGGAGGAAGGAAGGAAGGAAGGATGGATGGATGGATGGATGGATGAATGGATGTTTACCAAAATGATATTAAATTGTCAGATGAGAGAAAAACTCTGAGAAAGTTGTAACCCATGAAAGTTTAAGTTACTATATGTGGTTTCCTCCCATACTTCAACAATTGGTGATTTTTTTTTTTAAATCTTGATATTATGTGATTTTTGCAGCTTTCATTAGGAATAATTTAATATTTCTTTCTAAGGGACTGCAAAACTGAAAAGACTTGTATTCAGGCCGGGGGAATAAATCATCTCTTGGTGACTGATGTTGTTTGTGTGACGCCTCACTAGTATTTTCAGTCTTTCTGTTGTTAAATCTACAAACCAACTTCCAAATAACCCTGAGGATTATGTTTCCTCTCTTATCCGTGTGTAATGTAAAAAAAAGTCTCATTGTCGACTAAAAGTTGAAACAACAAGATTTCTTTTCAAAAACTTTTGAAAATTACAAAGGCACTTGAGCAAATAAAGGAAATGAACTGAATGAATGACTACTTCATGTTGCAAAAAGCTGGCAACCAAGAAAAACAAGTTGTCTGGCTAGTTGTCCAGGTTGTAGTCTTGTAAACCAGCTTTATAACTGAGACAAAGGGTTTCCTATCCCTCCGCTGGGAGCTTTCACACACCAGGTGGAGCATCGTGACACCTATGGGAGCCAAAGGAGAAGCTGAGAAACAGGCCTGATCACACCTGCCATCAGGTCTCAGGAGAGCGCCACCCACCACAACACTCAGCTGTCACATATCCATCCACACACCGATGCTGCACAACACCTCCGACAGATGCACTGATCCACAGGCAAAAGCTGATACACCGGCAGAAACACACAAGTTTGCTTTTTTAATGCCACATTAATAAAAAGAAAAATAAATGCTAGACTGACATGAAAAAAATTGGAAAGATGGAGACAAATTCATGAACACCACAATCTACCATACAACTCAGAAGATATGACATCTCTTATGCTCATATAATGAGTTCAACCTTTGACTTTCAGTTTTTAACTAACAGTTTCCAAACAGAAAACTGCAGCCTTGAATACGAGACTCCTGAAAAGAGGTGATCAACTTCTCTTTAAATATCTGCATTCAATCAAGCTGAGCCACAATTATGACTTTGGGTATTCAACACTTTGTAGTGAATATTCATTGGTATTTGAAGAAAGGGTGGAATTGTTGAATATTCAAACTTTGACCACCTTTGCTCCCAAACTGCTGCTTGATTAAAGTCGCAAAACTTGAATTCACAGCTTTGAACTGCGCTAGTCTCTCATTTAGACTGAACTGCTATTTTTGTTCGCACTGACTCACTTTGACATTGCATTCGTGTTTGGTGGTTTAGTTCAAATTCTCCGTGTGAGAAAAGGGAGTATTACATTACTTTGTATACTTTAATTATTGTGTGGTCCTTTGTGCTGACCTACACTGACACATCTATCCTGCTGGGTATTTTCACAGAATCTGTGGCAGGGTCTCCTGGACCAGTTGGTGTTTTTAGATATACTGTATTATATATAAGGTGACTGTGTGCAAATAGTGGTAGTAATAGTAGTAATTGTAGTAGTAGTAGTGGTAGTAGTAGTATTAGTAGCAGTAGTAGTAGTATTAGTAGTAGTAGTACCAGTAGTTGTTGATGTTGTTCTAGGAGTAGTGGTAGAGGCCAGAGGCAAACAATCTTCAAGTCTCTATCGAAAATGGCAAAACAGCCTAAACAATGAGGCATTGTCATTGATCCACAACTCCACAGCAGTTTTTCAGACATGGAATAGCTAACATTGAAGGATCCTGTCTCAAAATTAGGAGAAACATTTCATCGTCATTTCCTTGCTACGTTGCTGACGAGGGATACATTAGACGGCAGGACACAAAACTACATGCTGACCTGATGACAAGGCCCTGAATGGGACTGTGAATCCTTTATGGTACTAAAGTGTAATCATTCAACAAAGGTATTGCTACATGTGTTGGATGGAGATGTCAAATGATTACACGTAAAATGTGTGCATTGAAATAATATCAATTTCCTTGCAAAAAATAAATTGAGACTCCAAGGTCTGGGATGAGACCCAATCAACACATCACAATGCAAACTGCAGACTGCGATAATCATACCAATGGCCTGTGATAGCAGCTATTAAATACTAATGGATTACATTTCACTGTATCTTGGATGGTCTTTGTTCATAATGGATCATCATTAGATTCACCCTCAATTGCTACTGTGTAATCTGATACCTGCTTTGGGGCCAACACTCAAAAAATAGAATAATTTATGATACATGAATATTGCCTACAATAAATACTTCACATCATCTTCAAGTTATCAATTAAAAAATATTCTTGCAGAAGTGCCTATTTACAAAACCCCCCAAAACAAAACACTTTAAGACCTATAGGAACAATCCACCCTTCACCAGGGGCATTAGTTTAAATAGAACCATTTTCACACAGGGAAAAGGCGGATGCCCTTCACTGTGAGATGACAATTCCATCCATATATAATGGATGGAATTGAGAAAATTGACAAGATGCAGAGGGAAAAGGATATACATATTCACAAGTAACACATTTCACAGGAGTTCAGATCCTGTATTATTAATTGACATTATGACAGAAGTCAACCTCACTCTGATGGCGTGCATGTCACCTTTGAGACAAAGACAAACACACAGGCACGCGCACACACACACACACACACACACACACACACACACACACACACACACACACACACACACACACACACACACACAAACACACACATCTTGTGCTCCACTAGTGTGGCATGCTGGGCCGGCTCATTACTACAATGCCAAGCTAGTAGTTGCTAAGGAGACCTTAGGGAGAGGGAGGGTTCCTGTTGCCATGGCAGCAAGCTTGCATCCTGCCAACTGTCTTCCCCCATGAGACATGACCATCGTAGACGGAGAGAGAAAAGAGACGGGGAGGAAAAGTGAGGGCACGACAAAGTGAAGAGAGAAAGGCTTGAGGGGGTTATGGTTAAGACGCTGGGAGAGGAGGACTTGTAAAGATGCCTGCGAGGCATTGAGCACACCAGAACCACAGAAACAGCAGAAATAATACATGGGGAAAACTGATGGAGGACAGCAGGAAAATAGGGAGACCTTGAAAGAAAACATTATGATAGCACCAATGTGAACAGCTTTCCCATGTTGAACACCTCACTGACCACAACTAGATCTAGGCACTGAAAGAGACACTAAGACGATGTCTTTCAGACTTCATCAGTCATTGCCCTATAATGCCCTATAATGCGTCTCAGCTTTTACACCTGCGGATTGAGACAATCTGACAAAGCTGTGGTACAGGCATTTTACAGGAAAGAAATGGAGAATGAATGAATGAGAATCTGGAAGAGAACGTGCAGAGAGATTAAGTTGATTTTGACCACAGAAGAAAGGTGAGGATGAGGTCACACAAGGTAAAGGAACAGGAAGAAGTCCTCAGCCTCAAATTGAAATTAGCCTTATGGGTTTCCAAGGACACTGAATTGTTTCCAAGTGCTATTGCTTTCTCTGTCACTGTCTCACCCACTCCCTCCTCCCAAAGTCTCTGCTCTTTTCCTCTGTTTCTTTTTCTCCCCCTGACTTCACTGGCTCTTATTAAATCATTCTCCTCATTGTCTTGGACTGCTGCGTCACACTGAGGAGCACTTGCGTGTCAAGGGAGCTAATATTGTAGAAGTGTGTTATATTAACACATGAAGCCCTAACCCCTCCAGAGCTTTACTACCCAAACTGAAAAAAATATGTTTGGGATCCGCTTCATGTTGGGGTGTGTAGCGGGTTTAGTGGCATGTGTTTGTGTTTAAACAGAACAATGAGTCTGGAAGAAACCAACCAACAAACCACCACTAAGCCTGTGCAGGTCCGTTCAGATTGCCTGGCACATGACCCAACTCTGCATGAAGTTTTATGGTTTGACAAGGAAGTTGTGCTTTCCTCTAGAATAGACGCCTTAAGATTTTGGTGCAGCTCTCGATGAAGGGTCAAATCCATTTTTTTATGTCATGAAGGCATTACATTGACTGAAAGAGGTTTAAATGGTTTGAGGTGGTAGCAAATTAAAAAAAGCAAAATTATGTTTTACTGATAAGTGAATTTTTTCCCTAATTTTTTGCCAATAGATTGTTGTGGGTGTTGATAAGCCCAAGGGCGGCCATTGTTCTGGTACTTGTACCTTCCTGGAATTAAAGAATACTACTGGGCATTGGTGGAGGTAGGCACCAAGTGTCCTTCTGGTATGTGTGCGATTACTGCATATGTTGAAAAATGCTTCATTTCGCAGTGGTAAGGAAAGTCATTAAACTTATTGGATCCTCCCATCGATCAGGATATGGAAACTATGGGAATTTCTAGTGCATGTGCAAACAGTCCAAAAATGTTTATGAAAGTAGATTTCATGAAATCCTGTTGACAGACATGAACACAAAAACATAACCTCTGTGGTAGAGGAAATTGTCATATTTGTGAGTAAAGTTTTGCTGTCTACATACTTTTGGTGGTGCTTTTTATAAATGAGAAAAACCCTTCGTCAATCTGGACCAAGCATATCATTTTGAAAAAGGACAAAACCAAAATGGCACTCAGAGCACGTACCTCTGCCAAGACCAAACCGTAACCTTTAATTCAATCAAGCTTTATCCAAAATCAAACTCAAGCACAGCCCTGTTACCATAATTTAAGGTTACTGGTTTAAATCTGGTGAATCTGGAATTGTATCTGGATCCCTACCAAAATGGTTCAATATGGCCCACTAAATATGTCTATTTTCATAAAGATTCTTATTCCCTGAGAAATTAAAGACAGCGTTCACAATAATCCGCAATGTTCATGAAAGTGAGAAAAAAAATCCTGATTCTGCTGCTGTATGCAGATCCAAAACAACATTTACCACCATCGTTTCAGGTCAAAATACCAGCCTCCTAACATTATTCACAGAAATCTGTTCTGTAGTTTGTATTTAATCCTGCTGACAAACCGAGCAATGAACACATGGACACAGGTGGCATCATCAGTTGCCTGAGGTCGAAGTTGGACGTTGGACCCACATTCACAGTTGGGTTTAGGTGGGTTCATCTGGGTTCAGTTTGAAGCCCTTGCTGAACCCCTATACACACTGTTGCTTTGGATGAATTTCGTGCAATGTGCAAACATCCTGGAATGACTCAAAACGCTACTCTCTTCCTCTTTCTCTGGTTTTGATCACTCGTCCTCTCTTTTCCTCCGTCTGTTTCTCATTGTGACGGAATGTGGCGTCTGTCTAATTGTCACAGACGCTGGGAAAAAAGGAGCTTCATCGACTTCACCCTCATCTGATGCTCTCCTATTCCCTCCCTTCACTCTTTTTCTCTCTTTTGCATACACTTGCACGCGCAAACAACAACACACACACACACACACACACACACGCACGAACACACACACACACACACACACACACACACACACTCATACACACACTGCACAGATATGGCTTTATTGACTTATTAATGCATGGGTTTGTTTCGGGGGCAGAGCTCCTGTCTGCCAGTCTGACAGACACCCCATGAACCCTTGAGACTCCCCTCCCCATATTTCTCTTCACACATAATAACCCAACCCACCCCCACTCATGAGTCCCCAAAAAGCTGAACATGGCACAGGGGTACTCATGGAGCAATAAGGGTTCATTCAGGTTCCTCTTCCATCGTTTCCCTCCTCCTCTGTCACTTCCCTCCCCTCTTCACTTCCTACTTCTCTTCCCTTTTTCTCCGTTGTGCTGGGGAAAAGGGGAAGGTATGCCCACATTTCCCAGAACAAAGACAGCCCAATTAAGTCAGTTTGAGTTAAGGTCTGTGTGGCAGGGAAGGATCGGAAGCGAGGAAACTGAAAAGCGAAAGCAGCGGTGGCAGAGGAGCGAACGGCGAGGAGAAGGGAAGAGAGAGACAGCCTAACGAACAGGGAAAAAACGGGGTAAAGTAGAAGAAGTGGAAGACAAGAAAAAAAGAGGCGCGCGAGTCACTTTGTAGCGGAAGCGGGTCGTCTTCGTTTTTAGCTCCTCAATGGGAGACTATGAAATATTAATAACTGCTCCAGCCATATACTTCAGAGGCCTATGGTAAAACTTAAAGTCTAATGAGACGCTGCTCATGAATTGCTAATGGGGATGCTGGAATGTGTGTTTTTTTTGTGTGTGAGTGTCTGCATGTGTGTGTGTGTGTGTGTGTGTGTGTGTGTGTCTGTGTGTAGAAGGAGTGGGGGGGGGGTCAAGCTGGTAGCTGAGGGGTGGAGAACAGCAGAGCGTTCAGTCTTTCAAAGAGTAGACGAGAAACTTCATTAGAGGCTTGAAGTTCTTCCTGCTACACATCTAACCACTGCCACGTTTTCTTGAACCGAGGAGTAACTTCTCTGTTCTCTCCAGTCCGACTGTTGCTAACAAAGTTTGAAACCACCCTGTTAATTGAAACAAAATGGAAATGCATTTAGTAAAGTTTTTTTTTTTTTTTTTTGAGGGGGGGGTCCTGTTTTTTGGGGGTGTCAGTTGGTCATTAACAACTCCATTCTTTTATTCATGCTTAGATTTTTGTGTATATTTGACGGGCAGAATGTGTAGCAACATGTCAGTGTGTACTTTCCTAACTACCTGTTATTCCATAACACATGGAAAACATCACAATTATGCATTCATATGCATTTTGAGATCATGACCTCTTGACCTGGCACAGTGAAGTAAATAGTTTCATTTCATGGCCTGAGTTGTTAGAACAAAATACTTCAGGATTTTACAAAAAAAAAAACAATCCCACATGTCTGTTTCACATGCCGGCTCCACCACAAAGTTTTGCCAAAAATCTGTTCAGCAGAAAAAAAACATGTTCAAGAAAATGTGGAAGAAAATCCTGGCTTTTTGCCATTGGTTTACCAAATTCCTGTTCTTTTTGCGTAATGATGCTAGAAACTTTTGTCAGGCAAAAGAAAAACAAACCCTCTCTACTGATGAGTGATTAATAAATGCTCGCTCTTCTGTAGTTGTAAATGATCCTAAAATATAAGTCATTGACTTATTAGTGTGTTTATTTATCAGCTGCTTAGTAACACACACAACCAGGATTGTTCATCTCTGGAAAAGGAATGCTTTATACTTAATGTTAGTCTAGGGCATGATTTTTTACTGAATTACATAAAAGAGTCTCTTTATAAAAACCTTAATATCTAAAGTATAAGAAATTAAGACCAAATATTTCACTAAAAACACTGTTAATCTGTGCTAACCTTCCATAGCAGAGTTTGTATCCCTCTGCAACTCTTTCACATTGGTCTCCAGCCCAGATATTCAACAGTGCTGAATTACCTGGCTGAGACTCCGGGTCTAATCTAAGCCAGAACCGGCAAGCCTTGCAGATCCTCGTCTGCCCCAGCTGAGTGAAACGACCACGCTGAGCGATCAGCTGGGGGATCGTGGACTGCGTGCATGCTGGGGAGCCCAGGGGTGTCGCCCTGGATCATACCGTTGCTTATTGACCTCATTTCCTTCCTCCCTGAAGCTCCCCTGGTAGCCGCCGATGTTGAGATGCTAAGGCGGGTCTGAGCCGAGCACAGTTAGAAAAATAGGTATGTTATTAAAAATCAAATACGAGCAAATATCAAGTCAATGTCTTTCTGTGATGAGCAATGGATTAATTGTAAACTTAATCAGTACCACAGTGGATGCCTATGGAAGCAAATAGCCCTGAATTGATTGAAATAAGTTATTTTGATCAGATTTCCATATGTATGACTGTTTATTATTAGCCAGGGCCAATTAGTGGAGAGAAGGAACAGCAGGAGAATTGTGAGAGCTAGGGTACACTGTAATGAAAGAAATCAGACTTTAAGTTAGTTTATGGAGAAAGTAGGCTACATTCAGAAGCTGCAATTTGGAGGTGTTGCTAAATATGTGAAGTGGTGATGATTTATTTCTGAGCACCATTGGAGTGTTTTCTACCTCATCACAGATTGGCTAATGAGTGAATAAATACATAAAATAGTTTAGTCTGGGAGAAAATTCTACCTACCAAAGAAGGGATATAATTTATTTATTTTTTTGCTCAGTGTTGGCAAAACGAATCAGACTCAAATTTTTGTATCTAGGTTTTTATTGATTATTTGTATATGAATTAATAGTCATTATAAATACAGAAATATCTGCCATCAGATAATGTTTGATAGAAATGCACCATAATAAGATGATACTCTATTGATTCCTGGAAAGCAGGACAGAACACAGGCTGAAAGTATGAGGAGAGCAGGAACCGGGGGATCTGTTTACACTGAGTTGGGTGCCTCCATACACAGATGGATTTTTGCACAACAGAAATTGTGTTACACACACTTTTACAGACTTTCATGGCAATACAGGTGTAAAAGGATATATTCAACCAAACAAAAACACTTAAGAGACAACTTTAAATAGAAAGGCAGTAAAATGCATGTCCATAATCAAACTCAAACCTGTAAGATTAATTTACTGTTACTGGATTTGTAACAGCCAACCATTTCAAACTGATACATATCCAGAGATCAACCTCCTAAATGTACTTGTTTATTACCATTAAGATTCATTAATTATTCTCTGACAAATAAAGAAAACACTGGGGGAAAAAAAAAGAAAGTTCACTTCAATGGGGTCTATTGTTGTCCGAGATCCATGGAAAGCTGTAAGTTCTGTATTGTTTTTAATCATATTGCTTCAACCAAATAGTGAATTAATTGTTTCAGCACTAATTCATACTTGGAAACCTTGTATGTTCAACTCTATACAGTGCAGATACATCTACAGTACACCTCTCTTCTAGAAGTTGAAAAGACATCATGCCCTCAATGCTAATCTTGACGTGGAGACATTTAGCATGTTTATGTCAAACCTGCTTCATCAGTCATTCGGAATAACTAAATCCCTTCTCCAATCATTACATTATTTCTTCATCAACTAAAAAAGTTTTCTGCCTCAGGCAAGCAGAAAATTATTTTGCAACACTGCGGGAAATTCCCTGAAATGTGTCACTTTCAATTCAGCCAGTCTAATTCAATACGATGTAATTTGCATAAAAATGCAAGGATGATAAGTTAGCGGCTCCATAAGGACGCCGTAGAGTGTAGAGGACGAGGGTAACATATATTTATGTGTTTGTCCTCTGCTCTACATACAGTATGTCTGTTGACATGTGAGTGAACAAATGGGCGTGATTTGTTAATGCAGATCTATCTATCTCACCGTGAGTGCTTACTTAAGTTGGCGTGCATGGGGCATGTGTGTAACACTTGCATAGTAAATATGTAGTGTCGTGATGTGTAGGAGTTCATTACTCTGTGAGTGTGTGTGTGTGTGCATGTGTGTGAAGGGGAGGAGGGGTGCAGTCTTTCCGCATGAGTGGGGCTGTCAGTGGGCATCAGTCAGCCAGGCAGCGACAGGCGGAGCAGATCATTAGCAGAGACAGAGAGAGAAAGGGAAAGAGAGGGAAAGGGAGAACAGAGAGGGAGTGCAGGGACAGAGCGGAGGGAAGGCCTCAGCGCTGCGTCTTTAATATCTGTCCAAGAGAATCACGCCGACAGGCCTGTGCGCTGCTCAGTCACGTGAACACACCGCTATGACCATCCTGTCCCCCTCTGTCCTCCCATCAGCTTCATTACTGGAGGCTTCAACTGCCATCACATCTGTCAATATCTCCGGAGCGAAGCTGCAACACTGTGTGATTAGAATATTGCTCAAATAAGACTGATACTTCCTCATGGGGCATTAAAACTCCAGAAAGAGTTCATAGTTGAAATAATAACAGCCGTTAGTACAAGACATTGTGATTGAAACAATATATTAGACTGTCATGAGATTAATGAATATTAAGTCTGTATATTCAAAGTATTATTCAAAGGCCTACCTCTGTAATTTAGTATTATACGAATGCATGAATTGTGGGGACTGGAAATAATTATCTAAATAAAAGCAGAGGCAGAGATATCCGGACTGCTACTTTCTCCCCAAACACATGAGATCTTAAAACTCCCATATTGCAAGTTGGTGCCGCAGTTTGACATAATTATGTTCTCAGACTTGACGAAACTTCCCCAAAGAGCCAGGATTGCTATATTAAAACTGATGTCACAGGTTGAGTAGTTCATGACCAGAAAATCCATCCTCCTGTATCAATTAAACACAATATTTTCCTTTGAAATATACTGTATATAAGAGACATGTGTAGGTACCTCTTGAGCATTGGTGGAAGAAGTATGGCCATCTGATCTTTTACTTGAGTAGCAATACCACAATGAATAACGCACCATTCCATGTACGGCCATTCATCCATTTGTTTGCGCTTTACACAGTCATGGGGGTTTGGAGACTATCCCGTCTGACATTAGACGAAAATCCCATCATTACAAGCCTGACAGATATGAAGATGAACATATCCATACTCACATTCATGTCTTGGTCATGTGGAGTCACCAATTCACCTTTATTGGATGTTTTTGAGCAGCTCCTCACAAAAGCCAATGCAGACGTACAAATCCCAAATATGATCCTTTCATGCTATGAGATGATGGATCCAGACGATCGGAATCGTCTGGATGGATCAAGATGAAGCCTATCCCAGCCAGGTAAAACGTAGTGTACACTCCGGATAAGACTTCAGCTCATCACAAGGCCACACAAAAGACAAACAACGACTTACGCTCAGACCTACTGACAATTTGGTGTGACCAATTCAAATAAGCTGCATGTTTTGGAGGTGGAAGGAAGCCATGCAGGCACGTGGAGAACATGCAAACTCTGCACCGATAAAGATTAAGACGCTTCTTGTTGTAAGGCAACAGCATTGCCGACTGTGCCACTGTGCTGCCCCACTATGAGATCATGCTATCTACAAATCACTATTGAAAAGCTCTACATTGAGAAGAGCGCTATCGTTAAAACAAGGCAGTTTGACACTGCAACATCCCGCGACACCGCTGAATTCAACATTTTACCCTGACCTACACATTTTGGTGCCTCTGGCTTCCTGAAAATGTTGCCTTTTGTTTTGTGATTATATCTCATCAGGTTTCAGATGTGTACCTAAAAAGGTATAGAGTGCCCCGTCCTTCCTTGTGTTTAATGCGTTCCAGGAACCACGCGCGATTAACAAATTTCACGATAGTGCAACAAACTATTTATTACTTACCATAACTTACACGTTTATGAACCCTCCCCATACTGATATTAAACCACCTTCTATCTGTATTACCTTTTCCCACACTCTTAATGACTGTTTAAAGCACTTGTGTGTCTCACAGAAGTCCGAGACTCAAATAACGTAGCGCACTTCCAGATGCAGCAGCCAATAGAATGTGCGAACAGTATCATGTGACTGCCTTCCAAAAATCTGCAATGAGTACAAAAGTTGAAATTTGACCTTGGCCTAGTTTTCTCAAGGTCATCATCTCATTTTCATCCTCTTTGCCACCCGAGTAGTGTGCTTTTTGTTTCATCTTTCTTTATGCAACGGTTGTGAAGATATTTGGCAGACAGACGGATGGACGAACACTGACAATTACAATACCTCATTGCTTCGCGAGATGTAATAATTCATCCCGTCAGAGTCTTGCATGACATTTCTAGATTGTTGCACAAAAGTACGAAGGAAATGTTAATATTTTTAAAAACTAATTCTACTCGATAACAAAATATTTGAGTATTTGGATCAGTATTTGGCCTTTCCAAATTCCCCATTGTGTGTGAGTGTGAGCGTACATGGTTGTCTGTCTTTTTGTGTGGCTCTGTGGCACATTGGCGTTGCGCCCAGATTTTGCCCCGCCTCACGCCCTATGACAGCTGGGATAGGCTCCGGCTCTCCGCGAACCGCTAGGGGCGGATAAAGTGGTTCGGAAGATGAATGAATGGATCACAAAGAGATGACTACATTATCCTGATTATCTTGACCCTTGCCTCAGACATCTCTAACATTTTGCATCAACTAGTTCAGTAGTTTCTGTATAATTAATAATATAATAATGTCAAGAAAAATTTATGTATCAGCCCTACAGTCAGGGAGTTCTTGCTAGACCCTAACAGATAATCTCACCAAATTCCGTAGAGATTTATTAAGCAACCTTTCTTTAATACTGCATACAAGCAAACAAACTTCTACTGATGAAAATGAAATTTCTTATTATTTATCATCTCGTTTTTTAATATGTACATGTAATGAGCAAGTAAATACATTTAAATGTAGCACAGCATAAGTATTAAGTTGCATTACAATGCCGGGTAATGATTAGATGAAGTACAGGTAGTAGTAGTATACTATAGTGTGTGTTTTTGTGCTAAAAGAGTGAGTGTGAAAGTAAATACTTAGATCTAGCATCCAATTACAGGCTAACAACACCGTCAGTGAATATATGATCATATTATGATCCTATTATACTTCTGTAAACCTATTCTTAGCCAATTAAACACAGAACATTGTTCTCACTGGACCTAATTACCAAAATCAACCTGTCACAATGTTGACTGTTTCTGAAAACACCAGAAAAAAAACTTTGATATGATATTTCAGGAGAGCAAGCTCATGCGTTAAGTAAACTATGAGATGGGAAAAGAAAGACAATTTCACAAGAGAAACAATCACGTGCTCTTTTAGCAAACTTCGCTAACAAGCAAATAGCACCTCAAGCATGTATTTAGCAACACCTAGCAATAGATGGCAACTCACTGCATGTTTGAAAGCAGCGTCTAGATCACACCATGCCTCTGTCCGTCATCTCTTAAGTAGTCCGTATAGAAAGACCTTGTTTAATTCCGCCACTCTCCTCCACATCTCTGTTTTGCATTTTGCCCTTTCATCACTCACCGGCTGGGCCCATAACTCATCTTTTAGTGCTGCATCTTGTGGTGACCACCTTCCACTCAACAACACCATTAAACAGGCAGATTAATGCTGCTATTAAATCCACACATCGACTTTGGTGGCACTCATCAAAGACAGTATATATGACTAGCGGTATCAGGGATTTGATGAAGTCAGACTTTCAGAGGGCCAATAAATCAGTTAGGGACGTGCAATCTAACACTTCATAAGGTAGAGGCTGACAGGAGGAAAAAGATGTTGGACAAATGAGACTGAGCAGAGCTGAAACACAATAGCGGAGTATGGCTGTGCTGACACTTCTGTTGGTCTTCTCTTCGGGCATAAACAGACATGATTACTATCATTGCAACATGTTAGCTTTACTGATCTAAAACATATGGTAGTCTCGGAGCAAAAAATAATTTAAGAGCCCCACTGACTTCCTTTGCATCATCTATATACTATATCATATACAACAGTGGAAAATATACAAGAGACAAACCTCTACACTCCATCTTATGTGGTGGTTAGTTGATTCTAAATGTATTCAACACAACTTTATTTAGGAAAATGTATCATGCAAACAAAATATTAAAATATCAAAATATTAAAATGACGGTCGTGATTGTATGATTCCACCAACCAGGAAACTGATTTTCCTGCTTCACATGCATGGGCACAGAGGAATGACGACCATCCTAACCCTAACCCTAACCCTAACCCTAAACAACAGTTATCTGAAGCTCTATGCCAGCATGCCCGGACAAAAATACTGATTAAAAGAATGCAAAGCTGCATCCATGACAGTAAACAATATTAAACAATAATTCCTTCACATCTTCCTTGACATGTACTTTTACTGTAAAATTACAGATTTATTTCAATTGTATGACGTTTGTCATTCTACATTCTTGTAAGACAATTCTCTGTAATATTATTACTATTCTTCATTTTTTCTCATCTTGATCTTAGCTACAATAAATAATTATATACATCCAATTTTCCACAAGCCAAAGGTAACTATTGCCTCAGATGTAAGTACATGCTGAACTGGCTCATCTGTAATTGAATTCACCTTTTAGAGAGTCATTTTTAAAGTGTGGCAGTCAAGGGAGATGAGGACATGGTCTGCAGGAGAGTAATACATCAAGCCCTTCTAGTGGTGACCAAACATACTGTAGCCTTTATGCTAAGAGAGGTCACTGCTGGTCACGGGTGAAATATTATCCTCATAAAACTTTGCAGCAGTTCTATTTTCTCTCTTGAATCCAGGACTACAATACTCAAAAGTACATCTAAATCACATAAATTCAACCAGGCGCTGACTATTGTGGATTTAAGTGAAATTTCTGTGAAGGAGTGGGCATAATCTTTGCCCGCAGATTTGAATTTCTATACATGAGGTTTGAGCAATAGAAGCCAAAGCACGGAGAGAGACTGAGGATAGGAGGACAGAGTTTAGATTACAGAAGAATGAGAAGGGGAGGTGAAGCAGGGGTAGGGGGTGGGGGTGACAGAAAGAGTCTGGAGTTCATACAAGGCTAGCTGTCGTCAGGCGGGCTCTGGCAAGCTCTGAATCCTGACCTATTTTCATCAAACTGACACAGAAATCCACGGAGAGGCCGTCTTACGCTTCTAACCTCTGTCTGCCTCCTCGACGGCCCTCAGCGATACATCACGCGCTCTCACAAGTGATATGATATGTACATCCCATATTGTAAAGCTGTTTAGCTCTCAATCAGTTTAATAACGTTTCATTAATAATGTCAAAAATGAGTATATAGTGAATCAGTGCCACTCACCGCCAGCTTGAAAAGCTTTTATAGTAATTTGTCCAAATATGCCGTTGGACTGATGAATATTCATGAAGTGAAGATACTCTTCTCTGACCCTTCTTTGTGCTGACAACAGACAGCAGACATGTTCTTTTTCTGTGTCTGTGCTCAGCTAGACATCGTTAGCAGACACCTTCCCCAGAGTAGCAACTGCTGTTAGAGACTTTTTCTTTTAACAAAAGCAATGAGCAAATAAGTCTTGTTAAAACACAGCAAATGATCCTCTTCTTACGGTACTAATGGATTTATTTTTCAACCGGCTTTTATCAACTATGATCAAAGTGCAATTAAAGACAATGAAAATGAATTCAATTGCCTGCACATGAATGTGACTTGATTGATGCCGAACATCACCTGAACACAACTAAACTAAGCTGAGAACAATACAAATTAAAGGTGATTGATAGCGTAGCAAAATCATAGAGCATAGTGTTTTATAAATGCCCTGTAAGCAATACAATCAATAATTTTGACAATTGCAGCATCAGCGTACAAATATATTTTTCAATTCTACTTTCAATCTTCTGCTACTTTTCGTATCATGTTACTCTGGCTACACTGGCCTCATGTAAGAATGAAACTCTCTTCCTACCTTAAACACAACTGTTGAAGTGAGGACATGGCTCACATGCATCCCTTTGTAATTTGTAAAAAAATTCAAATGCAACAATTCAGAAATTATTTGTACTTACCTTTAGTTCCCCTGGAGTGTGCACTTGACACTTTTCACTATGAAAGAACCATCTATGATGCAGACACACACACAGTGCAACTCATTGAGTTACACTATAAATACCTTTACTTCATTCAAACTAAATCATCCACATTAGACTTTTCCACAAATGTTGTCAAGTGAGCTACATTTCCACACCTTGTCTACTTAAAGGTGATGCATTCAGTGAATGCAACTGATCAAAGGTGCAGAAAATGATAAAGACCACCACAACGACATGTCAGCATTGCTCACCATTCTAAAAATATAGGAAATATCGAAGAACCTAAATCTTGCATGTTCAAAAAATTATTAAAAAGAATTTCTGGATTTGTTTTTCCAGATCTACACTAAGTGGGTGTTTCCAGGCCAACACTGCACCTCTCTGTCTAAGCTTATACTCAAATAATACAACATTAGTTACAGGCACAAGTGCTGATTAATTAAATACTTAATACGCAGTGGCCAAGTAATGGTGACCCATTAAAATGTATTTTAAAAAATCAATTTTCTTTACACAGGTCTGCTGGAGCCTATCCTTAATACAGGTGAGAGGCAGAATATACCGCAGATGAGACGCCAGCTCATCGCAAGGACAAACAAACATACGTTGATACACCTACGGACAACAATTACCCTAAGCTGCATGTTTTTGGAGATGGGAGGAAACCAGAAAACCCGGTGTGAACCTTTCTTGATGTGAGCTCATCATCAAAAATATGTGGACTTTTTTACATCACAATTACAAGCTGAATTTATCAGGATTTTAGTTTTCCCATTAATCAGAAGGGAAGTCTGGTCTGGAACCTTTTCTCATTTCAACTGTCCTTTTTTTTTTTTTTTTGGTACATTTTTTTATGTATCATTTTAAACCTGGATTATTACAGGTTTATTACATGCCTATTGGCTAGGCCGTATCACATCAGGCAATGAGAGCATTCAGGTGACGGTGTTATTGACAGACATTAATCTTCAAAACTCACCTCCAGCTCTGCCTAAAGGATAGACAACCTGCATTGACCTCATCTTCCCAAGCATTTCCTTATCCACACTCAATTACACTGCTTTCTTTATCAAAGTGTGTTTATCTCTACAGGAACTTCATCTAGCATTCTGTTTGCTTTTCACAACGGTTTCTTGATGCTTCATGTGAGACATAATGCATCTTTACTTCCAAGTCCTGTGCTATACTTTTGACATTCATAACAAAATAAAGTGGGAACATTCTCTCTACCACTGCAGTTAAAACCATTGGCCTGATTTTAATACCTTCTTTAGCTGAGTGTGCTTCTTGATCAAGATGGGGACCAAAATTAAAATTCCGTCCTTAGCCCATCTTTCTAAAAATATTTTGGGGGCAATCAATCCAACAGTTTTTGGCTAAAAACATACTAACAGACAAACCAAAATTCAAACCTACAGTGTAAAAACATTTGTCTTAGATGAAGAATATACCGGCAGAGGGCAGAATCTTCAGATCAAAACTCAGTCATATATTACCAGTGCATCAGAGTTGAAGATTGAGAGGAATTACTTTAGAGGCTATGCATTTTTTATGACAATATTGTACAGTATACTTTAAATCCAGTAAACAGAATGAAAACATTCGAGAAGCATTTTACAGAAGAAAGAGATGTCTACCCATTACAAAAGCTCATTCCCCTAAAAATCCAAGCAACAAAAAGTGCAGCTGTAGGAGCAATACATGAAACATTTATTCACAGAAATCATATCTCAGCATTAACAATGAATCTTTCAGAGGAATCTTTAGACATTGATAAGTCATGGCAGGTTAGTTCATACTTTATCTTCTGTCCCACTCCCTCGCATTGGCATTACAAATTTGTTTTACGAGACTGGATTCAATCTTGATTGTCTGTTACAATCACCTAAGGGGAAACTCTGCAAGCAATTATTTAAATGAAACATAAGTCTGACAGTACACGTCAAGCAGCAGCAGTTCTGTTTTTTACACGCCCTCTTCACTTCAGCTCTACAGAAAATTTGGGGTTGAAAAGCTGTGATCCAGGTCATCCAGCGTGGCGGCGAGCATTAATCACAGAGCTGCTGTTCTCTAGCTGATTACCTCCCATCCATCTTAGTTTGCTGAGCCCTCCAACAGCAGAAAGCCCTCGTGAGGATCTGATTAAAAATGTAAGCGACTCATAATAGGAGAACACGCCTGGCCTTAGAATAGATGCTTTGCGATAGTCAGGAGCTCTGAGTGGGATTTATCTGCTCTTCTGCAAATATCTATTCACCTGCTCTAACAAGTATTTTGACCTGATATCATGAGGATACCTACTGCTAAGAGGTGAGGTCTAGAGGAGAATCAGTGTGTGTGTGTGTGTGTGTGTGTGTGTGTGTGTGTGTGTGTGTGTGTGTGTGTGTGTGTGTGTGTGTGTGTGTGTGTATGTGTGTGTGTGTGTGTTTGTGTGTGTGTGTACTTGGTAGTCAGCTGCAGACAGAAGGGGGAGTGACTTTGAGAGTGTCTGAGAGGCACATCCTGCCTGCAATTAAGGTGGAATCAGAGAGAGATCTGCACTGCCTTGATAATGAGCCTCATCTGAATTATTAAATAGAGCTGTACCCCGCGGACCTGGACTCCCATCAGGCCTGACTATACAACAACAAGAACAGATGCACACACACACACACACACACACACACACACACACACACACACACACACACACACACACACACACACACAAACACACAAGTACACGCACACGCATACGCTGGATCCATACAAACCTCTATCAAACCCATTTTAATATGTGCTAGAAATCTAAAACGAATCCTGTTTGTAGGAAAAATCAGACCAGCACATTACTTGAAGTGGTGCTCATGAAGCTTCAAAATAAAGCAAATTAAAACACCGTGAGTTCATAATTATTTATTAAAAGGGATGTATACTATAAGAAACAGAAAGTTTTTAGGTTGAATACTTAATGGCACAACTGTGTCATTAAACACAATAATATTTAGTGTGATATCAGAGGAGTAATGACAATAAACATTTTCCTCTTACAGATTCGTGCTGCTGTGATTTGACTGTTGATTGTCAGCTTGACAGCATTTCAACAGGCTACCTCACAATAGGCCGTCATGGTAATTAAAAGTATTACTGTACTCTACAATACAGTAGCTGGTTTCTGGGGTGTGTGTGTTTTTTTATTTCTTCAACTGTCCAATACATGCATGTGTATTCAGTGCAGCCATTCATTGCTATATATGATCTCTGCCACGATTTGTATGATTGTCTATGTTTTATTTATTTTGAAAAATTCTGTGCGGGTGGTAATAGAGCCAAGGAAGGGTTGATCACATTTTTGAAGCAGGTTTTTTTAAACATCATATGAAACAGTGAAGGTTAGTGTTTGGGTTAGGGGCTTTAAAGCACTGTGCTGGTATCATGAAAGATATAATAATCAACATTCTCCACAAAAAACAACAAACTTCCATGAATGAGGTGAAAAGATGATACAAGATATTCATCCATCAATTTTCCCAACAGTTTATCCTACAGAGGGTCACACTGGGAAGCTGCAGCCTATCTCAGATGACGTGGGGTACATCCTGGACAAGCTGACAGTTCCTCAGCATTTAGAAACACAAATAATCATTCAAACCATCATTTCTCCTCTCTTACTGTGTGTCTGTGGTAGTATGAACAAGCTGGAGAAGTCAAAGGGAAACCACACTGAGACAAGGACAAAACATGTGAAACTCAACACAGAAAAGCTTTGACATTTATTAATGATAAAGATGAGAGGCTTCCTGTGGTGTTACCACTGCAGATGTTGGAGATGAAAGTATACAATCACTTAATTACCAGAAATGTTCACTAACATCTGGAACAAAACAAGTTTTGTTCGTTGGTGAACATCAGTCAAATCAACACAATTACCATCATAAGATTTGGTTTCTTTACGGACGTCACATCAGTTTGGAATGCTGTGTGGCAATGTTTGAATCAACGGCCATAACTCCATTAAAAAGGTTTTTTTCTTCACTGCAGCAATTTTCAAATTCAATCTGCTACAGTACATAGTTAAGCTTTCCACAAATTATTTAATGGGTTTTGAGAAAACTTGGTCAATTTGAAGTGTGACACACACACTTACCCACACAAAAAGACAGACGGAACCCATTCCTACATCCCACTTCATTGTGGGGGATGAAAATAATAAGCCAATCAAACTAAAAACACCCAGCATTGAACAACTCATGATGTTCCTCTTATTGAGCACAACTGGAATTAGATCTGGATCATAATCTAAAACTAGGATTTACTGTACAGGTGGGGGGGGGGGTTCAATGTATATTAGGTAAGATGCAAATTCAGAGTCAATCACACAGTTTTTTATGTGCTTTGTCTGTCACAGATAAGGTTAAATCAAGACAAATAATTTTATAAAATAATTTTTGTTCAAAGTTCATAAACTCCTGAAGATTCTAAAATATGGGAGCAGGTTTACAGGAAAAAGAAAGTAGGTGGCACTACTTCACCTGACAAAGAACAGATCAGGGATAAGGCCCTTTCATGCTATGCATTAAAAAGTGTTCCTTCTTTATAAGTGTTCTGTTATTTACATGAGTACGCATTCGACAGCTAATGGATATGGACAAGGTGGATTAAATAAAATGCCAACGAAAAATGGTTGACGTCATTGTGGCTGCAGTTCAGACGAGGAATGAAAAACGTGTAAGGACATGAAGAAGAATGAAAAAAGTGAAGTGAAAAAGTAAATGATACATTAAGTACTTTGTTATCATTCGTCTTCAGTCATTGTTATTTCCAAATCAGAAGTAAAATTAACTGATAAACTAAATTTGTTAAAAAATAATCACCAGCAATCAGGTCTGCTTTAGTCTGCTTTATTATGATGCTTGAGTTTGCAATAACTCAAACAACTTGCATGCTGATAATAATTAGCTTACCATCGAGCCCTACAGACAGTGACAGCCTATCCTGCCTTTTTTTTTTTTTTACAGTTGCATCATTGAGTGTTGATGTGTTGATTAAAGCACAGATTGATTCAAGACCTGTGTCCTGCCTTACCCAGTATTAATAACACAACGAAGCTTAAAAAATTAAGGCAGGTTTGAAGATTTTTATTATAAATTGCATAACAGCAATTTTCAGTAGTCTACCAATGGTTTTAATATCACATGAAAGTTGATAGGACACGATCACGGCCTGGAACAGTGAGAAAAAACACAAACACGCTTTTCAAATATAGGAGTATGATGTAAAAAATCAATGGCTGTTTGAAATATATTGATTAATGTGTAAACCCCATAAAACAACATAAAGTATGCAGTTTAAATATTTTAGCATTGAAGAAATTTACACGTGATCTGCTTTAGTTTTATGTTAGGGACATAAAAGAGAAAACAACCAGTGATGTGAGAGTTTACTGAATCCCTCAGAAGTATATAAAACCACGTAATTAAAAATTTCTTCAGAGAAGGTCTGATGTCATCAACTCATCAGTGGCGATACAACATTGTGCTCCGACCTGTTCAGATCATGAGGAGAGAGGGCCGCAAGTTTTTTTCACAAACCGCTCATCGTGCGATCCAGACACAAGAGCGTTTTGAAACCCTCATGTTTGGGAGACAATGCGTACTGGTCTGACATTTTATGACACACAACCAGGAATGATTCCCAGGATCTGCCGGCCTTGACTGACTGTTGTGCGTCTGGACTTGGTTGTCTCACTGGAATTTCCATCTGTTGAAGGTTTCCCAAAATTTTATTCCAGCTGATTTATTCCAACTGACTGAAGTGTGAGAGCCATGCTGGAGAATAGTATGCTCTATTCCAACCACTATGACTCATTTAACCAGTAAACACCCCACCTCTTCTTGCCAGTGCAACCCTCCTTTGGATCCAAGGCATCCTCAGATTCAAGTGATATCTACTATAGTTCTATCTGAATGCGTTTTGTAGCCCGGCATCAACTGAAAAGGCTACTGATCCTTTCGGATCAAAATCTGTCCATCTCTATGGCCTCCTTTTCACTCCAGCCCAGTGATGACTGTCCAACTGTTTTCTCTTCTTTCACTCGACTGATCTGATGAGTTTTAATATAGTCTCAGATTCAACAACCCTTTGCCTTCCAAATTCCTCTTCCTATTCTCCACCCCCGGTTAACCAAGCTCCAAGCCCGCCAACTCGAGAGCTGCCTCTCCTTCTGCTGGGCCTTTTGTGATAATAACAATAACTGTGTAGCGGCGCAGAGGGCTTTCTGTTGAGCCAGCGCCAGGCCGGCTGGCACGGGGAACCCTCTAAGCCTGTTCTGCCATCTCCAACCAATTCCCCTCTGTCTCGGCTGGCACTGGAGCATCACAGGCATTAAGGCTGCTATCAATGTGCTCAGCAGCAGGGGCTACCGCCACCACTCTCGTACTCGCGCTATCTGTTGTCTCTCCGCCTCTCTCCGTTTTCCACTCAATTCTGAATCCAATTCAAAAAGGGTTTTATTGGCAGGACAAATAATACCTTGTTCATCAAAATGTCGCCTTGCCTCGTCTTTATTCTCTCTGTCTCTCTGTGCTGTGCACCTTATCTGCCATCTCTATCTCTCCTGCAAGAGGAATCTCAGCAGAACAAGGTCAGGGCCATCAGCGTGAGCTGTAATGCTTTACGTGGAGAGCATTGTGATGCATCGCAAGCAGATTAGTAGAATATTAGTGGTAACGTCAGTAATCAGGGGACACAGAAGAAGGCAGGTCAAGCTAAAGTCATTCTTACTATTTTTAGGACATCCTATTTTCACACCCAAAAGTATGTTATAATATAATTTGGTATCATTTTTAGATGTTTTGTCAATAATTATCTGTTCAATTTTTGGTACATTACTTTTAGATCACCTTATTTGTTATAATCTTTTTCAAATCTTATCAGGTTTCATCTTCACAACAGAATAAGAATCAATATCCTCAATAGTAATTAAAGGTACGGTTTTGGACATTGTTTGCCAGCGCCTGAATTCCACATGTTAGACTCACAAAATGTATCCTGGATGCATATCGATCCATAAAGTATATTACATTTAAAACACATCAAACTTTTATAAAAAAAAATATTAGGCATCTAATGGATTTAAATAGTGTGTAAAGATGAACTGTTTATTTAAATGTTGTTGTTTTTTTACATTAAATTTTTGATAGTTAATTTACCATAGAAATTTTGCAGAACACTGAAATCTTAGTTTTGTTCATCAATAACTAAACCACACAAACTTGTCAAGATAATAATAAGTCACCTCAATTTACTCTATTGACAAATTAAATACTTGATGTTCTACATCTCTTACTCAGAAACATCCAAGTTTGGTCTCCAGGCTACAGTTGCACAATCCCATGAGTTGCAATTTACAAATGATAAAATTTACAGTTGTTTGACGGAACAGGTGTCATTAAGGATTGAGAAGTTGTGATTCATAAGTGTCAAAAATCTCAATTTATTGCTCACAATAGAGGTAATTAGTATGAGTCAAGCATACAGGGAGTGAACAGGTGAACAAGAGAGCTGTTTCAGATGTCTCCTTCCCTGTTATCAACAAGATGCCTTAAATCCACCTGGAACACATGACACACAGGGATGCAGATGATTTCTGCAGTCAGAAAGACATTTTGGGATAAATTATATTTGAAGTGGCTCCACAAACACAAAGTTCAATCCAAAAACAAATTGTCCGTCAGTGTCTGTTGGGTTTGGGTCAGGTATAGCAGAGCTCTACCAGATACAGGCGTACAGGATTAATCATTATTCTGTGTGGATTCAGAGCTTCGACATGCTCCAAACAAAAGTCAGCGCACTGGTGGAGAACGAGCTCAATGAGACCAACACCAAAACCAAAACTGTTCCGATGGCTGCTACCTACCAGTTTAGTACCTTTATATCTCGATTTATTCAAACTTAGAGCGTCTTAGTAAAGTCAGTCATTGTTATTCACGCTCAGGAATGTCTGTTGTTTGTTGCCATTGTTGCTTTTGGACCAGGAACATTTTTTTTGCAATCGGCACTATCACCTATGGCTCCAGGTGTTGGAGTCTTCAGGATATTGTGCCCACTGGCATTTGTAGTATTACTCCACGTCTGATTGCTAGACTTATTTTCAGGTTTTTGGCTGAAAAATAAATAAATACAGTCACTGTAGCTCTGCTCACTTCAAGTCTTTGCGTATTCACCAATTTTATTGGCATCCTCAGAGTCATCAGCCACCACTACCACCAGTGTCTGGACTAAAAAGGAAGATTTGTTTTGCTGCCACTCTGGACAAATGCCCTTTGATCATGATCCCAATGAAATCTAAACGCAAAAGGGTCTCTGACAGACTAATTATTACACCTTCTACTGTAATAAAGAATTATCTTCACTTTATTCACTTCCCTCTCCTGACTGAAATGCTCGGCATGGTGAGGACAACAGGTAGAGTCAGAGAGCTACTACACACTGCATGGGGTCAAATAAGTGTACAGTACAAAGCTCAGCACAAGTTCCCACACAGAACCACAATTGAAATGTAAGTAAGAATATGCATCACCATCACCATGACACCTACAGACCCGAACTCACCTCATATGGCCAAACCCAGTGTCTCATCCAAGACACAATAACAAACATGACCCAAGCGTTTGACCACAATTAGTGAAGCGCAGTCAGAGAAATCCATGCATAGTCATCATGTTATATGGTTAAGCAACACAGGGATTGTACTGTCTTTATGTGGGTGTATGACCACAATCAAATAAATCCATACTGGATGCAAGAAATGTGTGAAAGAAATCCAATAAACCTCTGTAGCCTTAGCGCTTGAAACTTAAACAAGTGAATGACACCACAACACTGTGTGGGCACAACGTGTGTGTGTGTGTGTGTGTGTGTGTGTGTGTGTGTGCGTGCGTGCGTGCGTGCGTGCGTGCGTGCGTGTGTGTGCGTGTGGTATTAAGAGGTAGGAAGCTGCTGGTCCTGATGAGGACAAAGAGCCCAGCGGCTGAATTGAGCAGCGGCTCTCAGACAGGATTACACAACAGCTCTTAAAGACTGCTTTTAATAGCAAGACTCCGACTGGATCTTATTTCCCTCCCACTCACCCCATCCAACCATCCACCCATGTACTGTACATCCCAACTCACCCACCTCCCCTCCCCAATGCCGTTCAGCCAAAGCAGAAACACACAGGAATGTGCGATAGCTTACACATATTGTAGACATGTGGAACGGTTCTATACCTCTAAGGTTTGAATCTCATTAAAATCACTGCCAACTGTTACAGTCCAACATGTGTGTGTCTACTCGCGTTTATTTCGAGGAGGAGGGTTATTGTGACTGAATCAAGTTGTTTTTCACCCTAAACTTGAGCCTCTCTCAGCCAATCAGCTCCCTTGCCAGTCCAGCCAAACAAAACCTTCACGCAAAGCTGGAACGTGAAGCAGGTATCACGCTGGGCATCCAGCACAAACAAGGCACCAGGAATTAAGCTTCATTTTAAATCCAATTTGAAAACCCCCATACCATAAAGATTGAATGGCAGTGGATGCTTCCTCCACTCAGACCCAAATCAAATGGTGATTTTATTGAGATTAATCTGCATCTAAATGCTATTCCAGTGAGGACTGGTATGGATCCAAATGAGGTGTCTGAGTTGAAAATAACAATACATGTCAAAAAGATTCTAAGGAGAAGTAAACTGGGAAATTTGGTTCACCTTCAGCTCAAAGCCTGTACATGTCCAAATGAAAGCAGATCAATCTCAAAAGTCTTAAAAGAATTTTAAAAAATAAAACAAAAACAAAAACAAAACACCAATATTGGACATGATGCTTCATTTACTCATCACAGGGAGTCCTCCTCAGTCTTGGAAAGCAATCGTATAATGTCCCCTGAGGGATCTTTGGTGATTTAAAATATAACCCTGATGATGCCATGGTGATGTCATCAGTTTTGGTTGTTCGAAGAAAGCCAGAGAAAAAGAGACAAAGAAAGTCTAACACTGTAAATAATTTTTGTTGGGTTGCCTGATAGGACTTGTAGGAAAAGTGTTTTTGAATGCCTGGAAATTCCAATATGTCAATGGCGAGGTCACTGATATTATGACAGTAAAATCATAAATCAGTGCTGTGACCCTTTAAACATTTTCCCAGATGGCTTTTAACGTTGTTATTATGTTGATTGATAGATGCCTGAATAATGCCAGTAAATCAGTTAAAGACCGATGTCAAATTTAACAAGAAGGCAGTTAATGGGCTTCTCCCCTGTTCTGTTAGAGTTAACAGTGTGAGTCCAGAATTTTATTAACTCCCGTTAACATGAGTGTTAACCCCGGCAGCCCTTTGATGAAACTCCTAGTAAAAGACAAAAAGCCCAGATACATGAGGAGGCATCAATTAAGATTTTGAAATACAATTTATTCTCTTTTCCTATTTATTTGTGATTATATAGTGCAGCTCATACAGTGTTATGTTTTATGACTTCAACCTATCACTCAAAAACAAGAGTCCATATTTACCAGACCATGGTCTGCATTTATTTAGAATTTACTAAACTTAATTAGCAGTTTAGTGAATTTTCAACAAACCTGATTTGAGTAACTTAAACACAGGAAATTTCAAAAAGTATTATTCAGCAGCAAAACTTTGTCGAACACAAAGGAGAGTGTGAAGAAGGCTGTAGGCTTTGGAAAAAAAGACAATTAATCCTCACAGAATGGGTGGTAAATTTGAGCAGATTACCAAACCAATCCATTAGATAAAGCCCATATTAATTTAAATTTAAGGGATAATCTGCGGTTACATCTGTTTACTGTGACACCTCATGTCATCATCTCTTGTTATTGTCTTTTAAACCCTTCCCGTTGTGCATGCTTTCTCAGAGCCTGTGCGTAATTCAGCGTGCGCGCACTGGATAGCAGGGGGCGGGGTGGTTCTCAATGGTTTATCCTGAGCGCCCAACCGACGGCTTGGGTGATGTTTCAAATTGGGCCGGAGGCACACTTTGTCCCCCGTGTGACCCACTAACGCACATACATTTAAGGTTAGAACCAAATACTTAACTGACGCGTCGCAGCGCGTAATAGCTGTCCACCCAAATGGAACGACGAGGACTGGGACGCTGGCTCCATGTGACTGCTCCCATACGCATGGGCTTCATTTCCTAATTAAGATGAACCCACTGAACCTTTATCCAAGCACGCTCACCACCCCTTTCCTCACACAAGTGTGGAGTGACATTGGGGCACGCAACTGACATAAATCCCTGGAACCAGGGGTCAATTATGTGGCTTTCAAATATGCAGATAATGAGTCAAACTGCAGACACAGACTAAGCCTAAATATAGTGCAGCTTCTCCACAAAAACCCTCTCACCATGTGCTGTCAGACAATTTCTTTCATGTGGCCTACCTTCCATCCGGCTGAACTGTTGCTGTCGCCTTTATCCTTGAAATAAGGAACAAAGCGGACCATCCAGTCATAAATTTGGGACAGGGTGAGCCTCTTCTCCGGGGTGCTCTCGATGGCACGGGTAATAAGGTCTGCATAAGACAGGTTTCCCCACGCGTTCCTCCTGGATGACTTGGCTTTACGCAGCTGGCCGGCCACGTCGAGCGCAGCCCCGGACATACAGGTAGGAGCGGGAACGATCGGGGCCGGGGCTCCGGCAGGATGTTTGATATCCGCCGGTGCGCCACCTTCTCTCTCCGCTCGGCAAGCGGGCACGTTGTACTGCTCCACTTTGACCGATGCCAGGGCCAGACCTCGGCTCGCCTCTTCTCCCCCGGAGAAATCTTCCGGACACGGCAGCGGCCAGGTGCACGACCGCGACCGACTGTGAGGCTCAAATTCCGAATCGATATCAACCTGATGCGCCTCCATGCCGCTGTTCTTCATCATCATCAGCATGGTGATCTCCCGCTGAATGCAAGTCAAAATCGGGCAAGGTCACTATAACAAACAAAAAAACAAAAAACAAAAAAAAAAGCCTGTCAGTTCTGACGTTACAGGAGAGTTAAAATGTCCAAACTGATCCCTTGTGAATTAAAAAAAAAAAAAAGAAAGAAAGAATAAATTTGTATCGTCTCACACAGAGAGATGATCAACCAGTATGAAAAAGCTGGCAGCGGTGTGGGAAATTATCATTCTCCTTAGCGCAACAATGTGGCATCACATCAGGACAGGATGGTGTATCCGAGGCATCAACAACAGTATCAGTCTCTCTTCCATGTTAATTGCACAACACTGGCTTTGTGACTTCATGCAGGACCAGGTGACGGTCAAACATCCATTGTGAACGCCAGACACACTTGGAGAATGTGTTTGTGTGTGCGTGTGTGTGTGTGTGTGTGTGTGTGTGCGCTCCGGCTGCAGCAACAGTTGAACCCTTTGACAGTCCAGTGCAGGTTAAAATGAACGCTCATCAAACTCCCCAGTTCGTCTTTCTGCAGCCTTGTTGGTGACCGACTTCAACTGCAACTCACTGCTCAATTACTCCCTTAGAAATAGAAAACAGGCTCTCATGAATCATTTATATGAAAACGTGGATTTCCAGACGAGAGAGAGAGAGAGAGAGAGATAAAAACAACTCGTGGATTTGATCTGGAGCATCCTCCGCGTCTCCTCTGCGCGCCGCCAGTCGCCTCACTTGCTCCAGTAGATATTTCTACCTTTGTCGTTGGCTTTCTGCTCACATGTCACATGTGTGTCGTCTCTCTACCGATTGCTCTGCGTTTACACTACAAGCCTGTGTGTCTCTAAAGGTTTCGAGCCACTTAACTGTAGCCCGGAATAAAGTGGAATAAGTGCTGCTTCCATATAATTGGACGCTCGCATGACTCAAGTCACTCCCTCCAGAACAGGTTTTCAAAGGAGGAGGAGGAGTGTGTGCGTGTGTGTGTGTGTGTGTGTGTGTGTGTGTGTGTGTGTGTGTGTGTGTGTGTGCGCGCGCGCTTTATTTCAGATCAAGAATATTTCTTGAATCCATATCAGTCCCTGATGTGTTCTGTGTCTTATAGTATGTCTTTGTATTATTTTTTTGTCGAAATATTTCCGACATTATTCATCAAGCAAACATTGCATCAAGCCTGCAAAAATAACGCATCTTCTAAAATAACTCTGGATTCAGCTGATGATCTAGATTGCCCCCCCCCAAAATCTAATGGGTTTTTCATTGGACTCGCTGTCCAATGAAATATTACTTAAAACCAGCTTTCAGATTTTTGAGTGAAAGAAAAATAAACAAACGATTGCCAGCAAAAGCATTACGTCCTTGGTGGAGATAATAAAATCTCATGTCTCTTATTGTTAAATTAAAGGCAGATGGTGGTCAAGGCTAATAATTTGTCATATCAACCTATACCTTATTGTCATCATAAAATGAAACATTAATGTGAGCTGTTGAGCAGATTAATAGACCATGCGCACCATCGCTTAGCAATCAAAGTCTCTGAGGACTGATCAGCATTCAAGGACACACATGTGACGTTAAATGTTCTGCACAACTGAAGCACGATCACAGAATTGATCACGGTGGCTCTAATAACACACACCAACCAACTCAAAGAGCTTTAACTGTCCCCCCCCCACCCCACCCCATTTTCCCCCTTTTTTGATGTTATTTTATTATTCATATTATGTGCAAATGTCAATCAATTCTCTGGTAGAAATTATGATTTTTGTAAATCAAATTTGAAATGTATCCTGTCCAAAATAATATTGAATTTATAGCAATAGGAAAATTAACATTTGAATAGCCTTACCTCTGAGGTTCATTCTCTGGCAGATTTGTTGATTCCATTGTCAAGGTTTTCAGACTTTTTGTTTGTTTTGTCTTTTAACATTTTTTAACTTATATTACATTTTCCAACATGTTTTAAGATCAAATCCACACACGCATTAAGGTATACATTACAATATCATATGTACTGTATGTCTGGCAGGAAAAAAACCCCAAAACGTGACAAATTCTTTCTGCCCGATTAATATAATTATTTTCATTGCACATTCTCAGTTCATGTGTAGCAGAGAATTTTACACTCTGTTTTGCTGAACATTGGACAATAATTGGCTTCCAGATGATTTGTATCGCAAATTACATTTACATAGTCCCATTCCTTATTTTCACTATGAGCATTGAATACAAAAACAGTCCTACAATGTCTGACTCTTCACGTGCGTCATTCTTCGCCGTGAACCACAAACGTTGAGTGTGTGAAAGAAGAAGAGAAATGTGCTTTTGAGTTGGGCAGACTTTAATTAACTAAACAGAAAATTATTCTAAAATAAAATAAGACTAATTTTCAAATTGGGTGATTCTTCTCATTCGTTACCATACCTTAAGCCTCTGGTAGGTCTATAAAGCAGTCTCCATCAATAGCTGCTCTGTGTGTGTGTGGAAACCCCCCAACACTGATAGAGGCTTCCACTCTTTGACAGCCGGTTGTCAGTGACAACCATGACCTCAAATGCACCTAAATGGAATGCTTTCATGAGGACTAAATAGGCCTATCAACATGATGAGAGAGAGAGAGAGAGAGAGAGAGAGAGAGAGAGAGAGAGTGAGTGTGTGTGAGAGAGAGAGAGAGGGAGAGAGAGAGAGCAACAAAAAATGGGAGTGAGATGCTGTAAATGGGAACAAACAGAGGGAAAACTCATAACACATGGCGCTGTGGTTACAAGAGGAGATTTTTATGCGCCACAGAGAAGTTGTAACAGGAATGCGGGGTGACTCCTATCATATGGAATGAAAACACCGAAGCTCTGCCAGCAGGGTGGATGTAGGCCGTTCAGCTGTGGCTTACAGCAAAGTCCTCGTCATCATAGCTAGGTGAAATACCGCTACGGTGTAAACATGAGAAACATGAGTCACACGGCCGGACACGGCACGAGGCAGATGGAGAATTACATGTTTTCACAAAGACACAGAAGCTGTTTGTTCAAAAAAAATGTAGGAGAGACTGAACATTCAACGTTTTCATGTTTATCATTCTCCCTCTGTTTTCACAACATCAAGTATTAATGATATGCATATTGACTGTTGCTGCCACCTCAAGATCTCTTGCTATTTATTGTTAAGTCCACTGATGCACAAATCAAGCTGAGGTGAAAGCAAATAACTCACCACTTCAAAAATATGTTTGGAAAAAGTTTCAGGATGCTAAATATCTGTCATAATTAAATATACCTTACAACACATGAGAAAAACCTCATTCTGGGTGCCTGGGTCATTTAACCTAGCTTGGCACAAAATTTAAATTCGAAAATCATTTTTATCTTGTAGTTAAAACACCAAAACTTTCATATTTGTATTTAACATATAATTGCGGCTCTTTGTTATTTCGTCAAAGACTTAGTCATTTAATTTTAATAACTTATCAAGGCATCTGAGGTTAATCTTTGAGCAAATATCATGCCCTGCTTTGAATAACTGCTGTCTTTTCTGAACCAAAGGGAAGATTTAGTTGCCAAACCACAGCTGAAATTTAAACCTACAACAATCTTCATATGTTGAAGGGTGAATTAACAAAAAGACAATTCAGTGAAGTTCTACTTATTGCCGCGTTGATCAAAAGTCATGTGAAATTTCTTAGTTTTCAAAATGTTTTTGGAGAGCCACAGTACAACAGTATTGGATCATGCTCCTCGATGACTGAAGCTGGTGAGGACTTTCTAAAAACAGAAACCAAAAACAATAAGACTTCATGTAGCATCATAGTCTCCAAGACAGGATTTCAAACTGATTCGGAAATTCATCTCCACCCACAGCTGAAATGTTACTGTTGCCTCTCAAGACCTGTATATGTGCTGAATTAAAGACGATTATGGACAGAGTATGTATTCTCACTGATTTTGTGTATATTTGTGTATGGTATTATGTAAATGAGATGAACAAAATAAGGTAATACCATAAGATATGGGTGAAGTCGTGGTAGGGATTATTTACGCAAGGTAAAACATGTAAGGACACAAAGACAAAAAAATGGAAAGCTGTCTCGATGCACCTGGTCTCACAGATGACCAACCAGTACATTTATGCCTATGCTTCCAAGTACATTATCACTATAACCTGTTACTCTCGACATATTTTTAGTTTTTTGGTTGAAATGTTCTTTGCCTCGGGCGGCACGGTGGCGCAGTGGTTAGCGCTACCGTCTCACAACACGGGTTCGCATCCCAGGTTCGAGTCTGTGCGGAGTTCGTGTGCTCTCCCCGTGTCTGTGTGGGTTCTCTCCGGGTTCTCCGGCTTCCTCCCACCTCCGAAAGCATGCGCTTCAGGTTGATTGGCCGTTCCAAATTGCCCGTAGGAATGAGTGTGTGTGTGCATGGTTGTGTGTCTTTGTATGTGGCTCCGCGGTGCACTGGCGTCGTGCCCGGAGTATCCCCTGCCTCACGCCCTATGCCCCGTGACCCGCTGCAGCGGATATAGCGGTGGTAATCTGAAGATGATTGACTGACTGTTCTTTGACTCTTCGCTGCCCTCCTGTGGACATGTCAAGGTGTACGGATTCATTTCAAGATAGTTTTTATTTGTTTTAGCTTTGTTTTTGTTTTTTTGTGACAAGTAAGTCCCCATCTGCTTATGACAATACTGTGTTAGTTTTACCGTGAAGTTCTACAACCTGTTTTTGTATCAAGAGGTCAAAACTGACCTCAAAATTTGAACAGAATGGGATAAATAATTATGACCGCATTCCTTTGTTTGCTTTTAGTGCAAAGTTCTTTTAAGACTTTAAGGCTTCAGCTCATATTTTGCTGAATATACGTTCGAATTATGTGAGCTCTAACAAGCCAGCCTTAAGTGCTTGAAAAAAATTTATTGGCTGTCACCCTTTAGAAACTGTTTCAGATTTGGATGCTTCCCAAAATTACATGCTGGAGGTGATGGAAGTCATATTTATATACTTTACATTTTTTTAGTTTGTCCTATCGTGTGTGTGTCCTTAAGTATTACTGAAGATCTGAGACTGCTGGTACTGAGTAGTCGAGTTGACCATTTCTACTGATCGTAAACAAGACAAACGTGCAGTTTTTACATATGCTCCTTTTCCCATGAGGAGATTATAAAAGCAAGAATTTGATTCCTATCTGAGAAACTGATTCTGATCTGAGTCTCCGTTTTAACACTAACTATTTTCAGACCCAGAGTGAATTCTAATTGCCTCTTCTCCACACGTCTTCCTTCTTCATTTTCAAGCCTTATCCAGTGAGCCAGTCAGTCAACCTACAGGATTATTGATGTGTTTACTGACGAAGGGGGATGCCACTCCCTGCCCTGGGAAAGCCTGAGGCTTTCAACTGTTTAGTAACACTGCCTGCTGCACCGACAACTCCAATCAGGAAAATAGGATGTGCTCTTCTGTGCTCATTTTGAGTCCAAACTAAAAGAAGGACATTGTTGCACCATGGCCTTCTTCGTTGTTTCGTTTAATCTAATCATAAAACCGAGTCTCATCCGTTTCTGCAAATGTCTCCATATCAAGTTAACACAGGGGAAATGAATCTGTCAGCTCCTTCATAGTGCTTAAAGAAGATATTTTACTTGAAACAAAAGTAAGATTACATGAAACACAAGAGGCATAAATACTCCAGCAGTATTTATGTTGGCCCTGTTGATTATTTATTTGAGAAAAAGTTTCATTTTCAATATGAAGAAATTTCTAAAAATGAAAATTACCAAAACATCAAAAATACACTATTAAAGGAGAAAAATATGCACAATAAAAGTTCCTGAATAAAAAATAGTTACCAATTTATGACTTTAAATATTATATTGGTAATCAAATTTGTTGCCAGAACATAATAGGCATGACAGGACAGAATCCATTACTAAGTACTCCATTTAACTTCATTCATGACTAAAGCATGCTTAAATATAATTTTAAGCATATTTACAAACACCGCAAACAATGTTAGAGGGCATTTTCCAAGTGAACAGAATACAGAGAATTGCCTGGGTTTTTTCTGCTAAATGCCCGTCTCTGTTCAGTCACTAACCTCTCTCGCCTGTGTTTGGTGGTGTACAGGTATTTAAATGTGCGTTTTTGCTGACAGCTGCTAGCTGCTGCTCTAAAAAAAGGCTAATGAGAGCCAGAGAGCAATCCTTAACGGTAAAGTTTCATGCTACACAGCCAAAACATTGGGCTAAAACATATTAAAAGGTTCTATGTATTAGGTGGAACTGCTGATAATTCTGTTTGACAGTATGGTCAGTATGGACAGTATATATATATATATATATATATATATATATATATATATATATATATATATATATATATATATATATATATATATATATATATATATATATATATATAATAAATCAGCTTTTACATTTATAAACCTGAATATTGTTTTGTAGCACTTTGTTAACTTGCCCAAAGCTACTTTTATAGCCAATCCCAATTTCAGAACTTGAATTTGTTTCAATGCTCAACCTTAAACAACCTCTTTCCCCACCCTCTCTATTGGTTTATAATCCCTCCCTCCAGCCCTCCCTTTTCCGTTGAACCAACCTTCAGTTACATAAGACTCATGAAATAGTTGTTTTCAAGTGGGACTTGCTTATGTGTGTGGAAACTGTGGGAGCAAAGGGTTGGGCATCTCAGCCCTTATATTACCGATGGCTGTCCCAGGAATGCATCCTGTCTGTGGGTCTGGGTCACAGCCAACCATGTGGCCTCCCAATGTCGCAAAGCTACTGAGGCAAAAAAAGAGACAGAGAACTGTTTTGTTTTAATCCCCGCTGGAAAATAAAAAGCTGTATTTCACTCTTTTGTTGGCAGCACATGATGAGGTTGTCTTGTATTTCCTTCTGAATTTTAAAGAGAGTAACCAAAGCATTGTTACACCTGCCTGCCTCACAGCTCTTTGATAAAAACAAATACAGTTTCAGTAATATTTAAAGAATCTGCCTCAAGCAGTGGTTCAATAGTGAAAGGGTTTCAGGTAGATATAGTGACAGACTTCTCTCCGCCGTACCTGACATAAAGAGGTTTAGCTAACACTACCTGACACCTACTGTTAATCCTATTTCAAATTGCACTTTCAACCATAAAATCCACTCACAAGAAAAAAGAAAAAAAAACACAGCGATGCAGTGCAGAGGTGTTACGGAGATAATCTTCCCCCTGCCATGTCTCCTTGCTGGCTTTAATGCAACAAAAGCAAGCAGGTACAATTAAAGCTAAAAAAAAAAAGAGGGAAAAAAGGGTTAGTCTTCTTTTTCTTCTTCTTGTATGCTAGGTTGGACAGTAAGGAGGAAGAGACTGATCTATACAGTTTGGCTAGACAGAGAGACAGAGATGGGAAGGACATGCAGAAGGTTAGGGTGATTTAGGATAGGGACAGATGTCTATTGACAGGTGCCAGTAGTGTGATGGGAAGATGGAAAGAGTACTTTGAAGAGTTGATGAAGGAGGAAAATGAGAGAGAACAAAGACTAGAAGAGGTGACTGTTGTGGACCAGGATGTAGCAAAGATTAGTCAGGATGAAGTGAGGAGGGCATTGAAGTGGATGAAAAGTGGAAAGGCAGTCTGTCCTGATGATATACCTGTGTGGAGGTATGTAAGTGTCTAGGAGAGGTGGCAGTAGAGTTTCTGACTGGGTTGTTCAACAGGATCTTAGATAGTGAGAAGATGACTGAGGAATGGAGAAGTGTGCTGGTGCCCATTTTTAAGAACAAGGGAGATGTGCAGAGTTGTGGCAACTACAGAGGAATAAAGCTGATGAGCCATACAATGAAGTTATGGGAGAGAGTAGTGGAAGCTAGACTAAGGGCAGAAAGGTTAGTGATTTTGTAAAATTAGGTTACTGTATGTAGGAAATGAAAAGTGGAATGGTATTATGGTATCACACTGTGACAGACATATGGCATTGGTGGAAGTCACGTTGTAAGATTTATTATTTGGTTTGCTAAAGCTCTTTTTGACCCAGTCCTATTAGGCTTCCTGGTAGTGGTTGCCATAAGTTAATCACATGAACTCTTCCAAAGTTTGTGCTTTGCTAACCCAATACTGATCCCAAATTGCAGGCACAAGTGAGGCTGGTGCCCGTTTTAGAATCTGCATGATGCCCAAAGAAGGCAATGAGTGAGAAAAGAGTAAAACATTTACCAACATGACGACGGAAGGCTGAGGTTCAGTGCCTTGCGAGGAAAACAAATCCTACATTTAAAACCCACTCTGGAACTTGTGATCACATCATGAGCTTCATCAGCTGTCAGAGTATGTCCTGTTTTTATCAAGTTGCTGTTGCCCTAATTTTATGTCTTAAACATCTTCTTGTCATTGTTGGTTTACTACAGTATGGGCAAACTACAGCTCACAGGCTTTGTAACCATACTGTCAAACTTGTTTAAACTATGTAACTCATTTTATGAAATGAATTTTTCCAATAAGTCTTTCATAACTAGTATTTGTTGCCTGTTCAAAGCAAAACAATTTAGTACAGATAAACTTTCCATCCATCTGCTCCTCGGCTGTCAGGCCTGCCTGTCAAATTTTAGAACTCTGTGTGGCCCACTGGTCTAAAAGTTTGATCATCCATGTCTTAAATCAAGGTTTGCAGCACATACCTAGCCCTGATGATGTCACACTGATGGCATCAGGACTTTGCAACACCTGGCATTATTCCTCAAAGGTCTGCAGCTGTAGAAATTCAGTTTTTGATTTTTCTAGGAAAACTTTACAGTTACGTCTCCTAAACTACTTTTGTTTTGTTTTGTTCTATATTTTTATTAATGTTGTGTGTATCTTGGTATTTTGAGATTATCATTATTTGATCAGATCCTCAGTCTCATATTGTGTACCTCTTTAAAAGAATATGCCTGTCTGTAAACCATCCAACACTTGACGCCTACATGCTCCGGTATGTCCCTTATGTTGACATCGATATAGCCGTCGGGTGGTAGGGATTCAAAAGTTTTGACACAAAATGTGTGTCAATGGTTGAAGGAGGTTAAGATCATTTTCGTACATTTTCATACTTGTTCTTTTCAATTTTGTCTGTACTTGGTTAGAATTGGCACAACACTGTCCCCAACCATTTCTAGTGGTATTGCTCCATTTTGTCCTTCTCATTAATGTCTGCTAGGTCTCTGAAAATGTGCCAAAATATGTACAAAGTTAGTGCTGAGGATGAACAGAAGGCTCCATCAGTTTAGGATCTCTGGCCTTCTGGGGACTTGTATACTATATATACAGTGGGGAGTATTTGATATACTGCCAATTTTTCAGGTTTTACAATTCACAAAGCATATGGAGGTCTGTATTATTATTATTTTTATCATAGGTGCTCTTCCACTGTGAGAGATGGAATCTAAAACAAAAATTCAGAAAATCACATTGTATGATTTTTAAGAAAATTAATTAGCATTTTATTGTACGACATAAGTATTTAATCAACTACCAACCAGTAGGAATCCCGTCTCTCACAAACTTGTTGGTTTTTCTTTAAGAAGCCCTTCTGTTTTAATCTTGTTAACTGTATAAAAGACACCTGTCCACGCACACAATCAAGCAGACTCCAACCTCTCCACAACGGCCAAGACCAGAGATGTGTGTTAGGACATCGGGGATAAAACCATAGACCTTTAGCTAGGATGGGCTGCTTGACAACAGGCAAGCAAGTTGGTGAGAAGGCAACAACTGTTCACGCAGCTATTATAAAAGTTCATGGTGATGGTCAATCTCCCACAGTCTGGGGCCCCATGTAAGATCTTCGCTCATAGGGTATCAGTGATCATGAAGTAGGTAATGGATCAGCCCTGAACCTCACGGCAGGACCTGGTTGATTACCTGAAGAGAACTGGGACCACATTCTCAAAGAAAACCATTTTAGCACCATTAGGATCTGCTTCATTATGACTTAAAGTCCTGCAGCACATGCAATGTTCCCCAGCTCAAGCCAGTGCATGTCCATGTCTGTGTCTGTGTGACGTTTGCAACTGAACATATGGATGATCCAGAGGAGTAATGGGAGAAACTCATATGGTCTTATGAGATAAAAATAGAGCTTCTTGGTCTAAATTCCACTCGCTGTGTTTGGAGGAAGAAAAAGGATGAATACAACCCCAAGAACACCATGTCAACCGTGAAACCTTGAGGTGGAAACATCATTCTTTGGGTATTCTTTTCTGCAAAAGGGACAGGATGACTGAACCGTATTGAGAAGAGGATAGATGGGGCCATGTAGCTCGAGATCTTGACCAACAACCTCCTACCCTCAGTATTGAATATTGAAAATAGATCATGTTCGGGTCTTCCAGCATTACGACCTGAAACACACAGCCAGGGCTTCTAAGGAGTGGCTCCGTCAGAAGCATCTCAAGGTCCTGGAGTGGACTTACACGGCCCCAGACCGGAACCCAATAGAAAGTTTTGGAGGGAGCTATTTTCTTCTTTTCTTTCTCGTTGAGGAGACTAATAACACATTGTTTTACTGTGAGATTCCCAAAACATTTTACCTTTTTGTGAACCACCCCTTCAATATATGATGAACATGATATACTGTATATGAGTGTAAGTTTAGGTATTGGTCAATTTTAAGCAACATATATTTGGGACTGACAAGGTTGACCCCAAAATAAAGCATTTATTAAAAGTCAGACCCCTGGTTTGTGCGACAAATTTTACCCTGAAATGTTACCAGAAAGATTTTTTTTTTTTTGAGAAACGTATAAACAGTATAAGTATAAACAAAATGGATGCAGATGCATGGGAGGCTATATCCATCACAGTCTTAAACACAAATCATAAATAGGCCTTTGGCAGAGCAATATGCAGTGACTTTTCTGTACATGTCCAGAATATGTCCAGCACATGAGACAGTTGCTTCTTGGATGCAAATCATAAACTTCTTACTAAAATAAGTGAAAAACTAATTCCAGTTTGGTGTGAAGTACAACAAGTGAGGTGGTCGTAGGCTGACAGGAGGCTGTATGGAAAAGCAAGGCAGTGACAGGGGGTGGCAGGGTGGGTGTCACCAGGTACGATTCACCCTGTCTTAGAGTATCTCAAGAGTTTCGCCTGGCTGATCAGGGACGACAGGGCCACTGCTCCCAACCTTCAGTCAGCTGTCGTACGAGGTCACCACAGAAGAAGTATTCTAGTCACATGCAGAAGCACATTGACTACATGTGTCTGCATTCAGTTTAAGCTCTATGAGAAGTTTCGCCTCGCCCAACCCCCTCACTTTGGAACAGGTGGGTGTTGGCCTGGCAGGAAATAATATGTATCAGAATGAAATCTCTACTTTTGTGTTTATATTATTTTGATGGTCACACAAACACTGACGAGAGAAAACGAAAGAATAAAAACACAACTTGGATTAGAGAGACAAAATGAGGGAGTTCAGATGGTCATATATCATTAAGCAATTGAGAAAGTTAATTAGGCAGGTCTGATAATTATTGCCATGGCAACCTGAGCGCACTCATGCAGATTTGATTAAGGAGGTGCTATTTATCGGTACTGTAGAGACAGCAAGACCTGCATAGAGCAGAGAGACTTCGAAAGGTGGACGCATGATATTCACAACCACAATGTGCTGTTATATTTACCTCAATGCATACCATACACGAGTTGGTTCTTTTAATGTAGAAAGAACTGTAGATAATGTAAAACCACTTATTGCATCGCTCATGCGAAATGTTACACATTTTAAAAAGTAGGGCTACTTACTGAGAGGGATTTCTGATTAAAATATGGTTTTTAAATGTATGAGAGGATTTCACTGGCATGTGGTAGAGATGTACATCTGAGTTTGTGGAGACATAGGCAATGTTGCAGATTATAGTAGCCATGTTGCCCTCTGGTGGAAAAACAACCTAATTTTAAGCTTGCATGCCTTTCTGCTGAGGGGCGTCTGGAGTCCTGTTTTGCAGCAGATTGTCAGGCTTTGAGACACTTTATTATGTGGTGGAGACAATTATTAATGGCTGTAAAGAGAGCACAGTGCAGCAGTAATAAGAAAAATAAAGCAATAAAAAAAAAATCCTGCATTGGAAAGCTGAGCGGTTTCAAAAGCAAAACCTGTCAGCAATCAGGATGCAATTCAAAAAGAAGGAACAGATAGGTGCTCAGAATCTTCAGAAAGCATTTTCATCAACGTGGGGAGAAAATGACACATTTAGCATGTGCTAGGGACATGCTATCAAAATCAGTTTTCTAAATAAATAAAAAAATCACTTAATTAGCACTCTCAAGGGTTTTTTTTTAGCCATAGATGGGACCATTAGCGGCATGCAGACAAAAGTGAATACATGAAAGTAAAGTAAGCTCAGTGGGAGATTTCTCCAGGGACCCGCTAATCCTCCTCCACATCATTTCACACATAACCAAGTGAGAGGTATGGATTACAGTTTTTTTTTTTATACAAATATCAAGCATAGATGAATTCTAATAACAGTCATATCAATTAAAGCCCTCTCACTCAAGTGTTTCTTAAGTATCTGACAATGGCACTTGCTTAGAAAGCCGCTGGTGTAAAAATAGAAGAGGAAAAAGAAAAAAAGTAACTGATTTTACTGTCACAAACGCCGCTTTCTTTATTGAGTTACTTTGAAGTCAATCTTCACCCTCAGTTCATAGCCTTGTCGCAGTCGATTACAGGTATGTCTGCCACTCCTTTCCTGGTTTGTGACATTTTCTTCCTATTTTTATGAGTAAATCAGCTACTGACCAAATATTCTTCACACAAAGAACAGTTCATACAGATCTTGTTTAGGAAAGAATGCAAGAGACAGACAGGAACTTTTAAAGATGACCATCAGTCATCACAGTGGTGACTCAAATGTCAGGATGGACATAAAGGAACGGTCAGATGACAATTTTAGTCACTGTTTCCTCACACCAATACTAATGGGAAGCCTGGAGATATTTATGAATCCATAATACATTTCTGATCTTCAAAGCATGAAAACACAGATGGGGACTTGTTTTATAATATTACAAAGAGGATATTAATTTATCCATTATTACCTCCATAAGCATCTGTTTGGTAGTTTGTTAGCCTATAATGAATATTGCTGCAACAAATTTAACATATCAAATTGTGTCTGAAGTTGTACTGATTCAGTCTGGTGTCAAATATTCACAAATATCTTTTTGAATAACGATCAAAATACTAATGATATCAGTGTGATGCAGGGTTAGAGTTGATCTAATAGTGATACCGCACATACCATGAGCTGTTAAATATTATTTTAAATTATAAAAAATTAATAAAACAAACGGAGGTTTCCAATTCAAAGCCAGTAAAGAACTGCATCATCTGCTCTGAAATTATGTTTAATGATTTTCGTGACAGAAAAACAATTTTTTTTATATATGCTGGGTTTTGTTAAACATAGAGTATGACTCTGCCATGTAAACATATTCAGAATGGTTACTGTTGAAATACCCATTTCCACATGAATGACTGATGTTTAACTTTTGAATGGTAGACGTTGAAGCAATGGTAGATCAAACGGCACATTTCACATTTTACATGTAGGTATTAACTAAAAAAGAAGTTCATTGAAAATGAATCTGTACTGGCCAAGATTTTAAATTTTAGGCCTGGAATCTTTTACTCTAAAAATTTAATAATCTTCCTTCTGTTAAGACTGAACACATTTATTTGAAGGTTTGATAGTTTCATGGACAGATAATTTTCTTAGCATTAAATCATGTCATGAGTGTAAAGAGAATTTCCCCTCTGGGGATCAATAAAGTTTGAATTATTATTATGTCTTCTTCAAATTCTTTACATCTTGCATTTTAGCTGCTTTTATTTTTTTGCAGTGTAATGTGGGCCCTCACTCCAGTCCAGTGTTACTGGCCCATAAATGCATGCCTATACCTGTTCCTTTACAGAACTATTTTTAAACCAAATGAAACTAATGAACTCATATTTCAAACAACTATATATGTTTTTGTCAGCAAACTCAACTATATTTTTCTGTGACTGCAAACTGCAAGTGATTTTTCAAGTTTTTGCTTCCTTTTTTTTTAATAATCTCAGACAAGTCTATTGAAGATGAATAAATAAGAGACTGAGTCGTATTCAAGTTTGTTCTAAAAGCTTGAAATCGCATATGGATTCATAAAACAAAGTGTTTCCTTTCAGTTGCTGGGCTTTAGATTTTTGCATTTTTGTTGATACCTCCTTTTGTCTAAAATGCAAACCAGCTCAAGCTATGAATTATTAATGCACCTACAGCTGTCAATCTTCAGCTTCGGCAGATCCTCTGAAATGCAGTTCCCTCACAAATGCATCTGGAGTTCAGAGTTGCGTATGTGCAGGAGATTTTCTGAAGGAGGATTCCTCTTTGTATCCTTATAAAGCCTGCTGAGAACCAAAATGATGGAAACTGTTCACTTCTCCATTTCATCTTACAGCAATCCCAGCAGGCCTTTCAGTTCTTCACCATGTCCTGTCTTCAGCTCCCAAGGTACCGTGCAATCTTAGGTCCTGATATCCTCCTATGAATGGGGACCCATATGGATCCCCTGAATATCATGCTGGAGTTTACAGGGACCTGCTGTGCCTGGTGCTCCTCCGGAAGGAATCATCCATGAGAAACAAAAAAACGTTTATCTTCTATCATTACAAATGGAAAAAGTGAAATAATAAGCAGTGAGATTAGCACAAATGATATTTAAACATTTTGGGGGTTTGTGTATGTCTCTGATGAGACTTCAACGCATGAATAATCAATGTTTTAGGATACCAATATAATGTTTTAGATTAATGCACACTATTTGCCTATTTGCAAAATTATATAGGACATAAGTGGTAATACAATATTAAGGCAGTATTTTAATGGTGCTTGGTAGTTGGGTAATTGGTAGAACTTTAAAGAGTCCTTTTACTCCTATTGCAGGCCAAAAAAAATGACCAAAAATAAATCTACACCACCTCTACATAACTCTATATCTTTGTTGTAATTATGCCTTTAGACTAAAAAATAAGCACAACAGGAACAGATGGAAAACAAATTGAATCTGTAAATTGTTCAGATGACAGTGTGCAAAGGGATTTCACCAGCAAACACCGTTTTCTAAATTGTTACATCTGTTAACACCTGTTAACAGATGCAAACCAGCTGGATGGATTTAGACAAAACTTTGAAGTGGCTGTGATAAGCTGGTTATGTCAATAGCTACGTTGAATAATTGGAATCTGGAATAAAATTTAATAAATAAAAAAGAACTGTTGGATCTTAGATATCTAAAGTGTCATTTTGGATAACTGCGTTGAACAGATTGAGGTGTTAGAGCAAGTTAAAGACAAACTGGTCCATTTTCAACATTAAGACCATTCAGCAGTTTTTAAATTACTCTTGCAGTGTCAAGAGTTTTTAACTTCTAATGTCAAGTCACAATATCCAGCTTTGACATAAATTGGAAGGTGTATTTTCAGGTTAATTTCCTGACACGGTATTTGGCTGCTTAATAAAAAGCTTGGTTCCAATTGCTTGATCGGAATTTCCCATCAACCTGAAGTGAACAAACTGAACTGCTTGCACTTGTTTGCCACAGGCAGCCAAGCCTTGCTGTGGTACGTAGGCTAATAGCTGCTTCCATTATAATTCCCACAGAAACGTACCACACCCATGTACTCACCGCTGCAAAGAGAATGCGAGGTGTGAGATTAGTTCACCTCAGGGCAAAAACACAGCATATACACTGTATATCTGTATTCAAATGTTCTTAAATTTGACCACTGTAGCCTACGACAGGCACATAACCATGCATTAAAGAACTCCCTTTTCCTATCAATAAAATGTCTTTCACCTGTGACGGGAATTTAATGAACCTACCTTACCTGCTTATTTGGTTCCACAATATAAGGCACTAGTTTGTTAGATGAGATCCCCAACAGATCACCTTCAATTAATTCAGCCCCATAAGAAGGTTGACTCTTCTAACATCTGTTCAATTCCAACATTTCTCATGATGACAGTTATATGGTGGCCCACCCTACATGCCCTCTCCATGTGTGTGAATCGTTTAGGGGGCTGCAGTAAGGTGGGGGAAAAAAATCAATCAATAGGCCTAATTCTTTTCCATGTGGCCTGTCTGTTTCTTGTTGCGTCATCTGCAGAGTTTCGTCCTTTCATCCACATCTGTGCAAACTTCTGAGCAGGGAATGAACAGACGTATGTTTCATTAACAGCAATGAAAAGACACTTCAATATGGACAGATTCATTCTGCTGTGCTCAAGCGTCAGGTTGTGACTCAGCAGAGGTAGCGATGTAAAAATCGAAGGGGGGGTCCCCTCCCATCTCCCCAACAAATTTCAATCTGTGTGTATATACTGTGTGCTTCATGCCCAGTGACCAAGATTTCTTATGAACAAAAAGTTAATTTTATTATTGCCTTGATATTCATAAGCCAGGTAGCATGTTTCCTGTCATGACAGTCACTGATAAACATCGTTTACCAGGAGGATAGTCAACGCATATTTCCACCTTTACCCATGTTTTCTGGGTAAATGAGGACTGAAAGTTCTAAATGAAGATCTGACTAAAGCAAAGGGCAAGAGATATAACCTTCTTTATGTATAGGAGATATGACATTGTTTGCAGGGCACCCCCGCGTTTAGCACACACAAACAGTAAAGAATCCTGAGCATTAGCCAAGTAAACCTTTACAAGAAATTATAACCTATAATACAGAATGAGATAATCAGCCACAAGACATTACAAATAACTGAACTCGCTAAATAAATGTGCACTTAGACCTGTGGGCAGTGTGGGCATCCTGATCGGAGGTAACCCCTGACTGACGTGAAACTTCAATAGCCTCCAGGCTAATAGACGGCCGACTTGAAATGTTTCTCATCATTTGTGGAGAAGACATGACCTTCATTTACCAGGAACACCAGAGAGGCTCTGCACAAAAACACAAAATCAAATCGACTGTACAGAAAGTAGCATGAATGAACAGGAAATTACCCAACTGACGACTACATGTTTGACACATACTGCATGTACGTGAATGTGGATAATAGCTATGTGCAAAGTTTTGTAATGGAGAAGAGGGTTTAATGAGACACTTTGGAACACATCTTTTTTACCCCGAATAAAAAAAATGGACACACCTTAATGTTCACCTAGCTTTCAGGTTACAAGCCCAACAATAATGTTCTTGGAACGAAGAACAAAGCCACATCACAACTGTACCCGACGAAATTACAAGTGTAATTAGAACCTCACGCTGTTTGAACTAGTTTTAACTAGTCTGGTGTGACCCGTTTGGGAACATCGCCTTCACTGTGGGATCATAGTGAACTTGGTTCACTACGATCCCATCTTTACCACAGTCTTTCCATGCACTCCAGTCTAACATGAAACAGGGTGACCCTCCTTAAATTGCAGTCACATGGTTACTGTTCTCTGGTGTGGGCGTGGTTTGTTTGATCAGTTCACCACTAGCGAAGATAAAATGAGGTTGAGGTACCTGATGTCTCTCATCTTGAGGTAGTCCAGGTGCTTCTGCAGGTCCGGTAAACTGATGCCAACATCACCGACAGAGAACTTCCTGATTACATGAAGCACCTTCCAAAAGAATGAGGAAGTGACTTTCCAATTCTGTAGTGATGTTGAATTTCCCAAATGCATGACGTTTAACATTCCACAAACGGAAAAATGTCCAGATACATCAACAAAGAATAACTCATCTTAATTAACATGTACCTCCTATGAAAGCAGTTCCTGATAATTCACTGCTGTTGAGTCAAAAGTGAATGAAAAAATAAGAACTTTCATTAATTTACGAATACTGCCATATGTACTTGATTCATTGCCACCCTGACAACTGTAATATATTTCAGAATAGAAAGTACATTTTGCAGTACTGTGATAGCAGCTCCATTGGCTGTGCTAAGGGAAACATGGACTCAGCTTCAAAATACTTTGCATATAAGGTTTTTACATGAATAGTTGGAAATTGTTCATCTCTAAGAAAATAACCTATTTTGGAAGCCATTATGGCCAAATGCACAGAGTAGGAATCTTTTGGTATCCATCTATGTCTGCGATGCTACAGATAATAGCACAATACTGTTCTGAACATCTAACAGGAAAGGGATTGAACTTATCATTTAAAATCTACTAACCTCATGCTGGATGGTGGACAGCCCCGAAAGTGAGGAAACATTAGTATTCATATTCACATCAAAAGCCTGCAGGAACAACATTAAAATTCATTTATTTCATCAACACTGACTTCCAGCATTTGTGGTCCTGAGTAATTCACGGTATCACCTTCAGTTTAAATTAAATGAACACAGATTTGTGGTATAAAGTTGGTCAAAGAAAGAATTGTGTGAAGAAGTTTCCACAAGCCTGTGTACCTTTCCAAACAGCTCCATATGGGCCCGTACTACCTCCAACATGTGGGACGTGATCTCATTCAGGTCCACAATACAACGGACACTCATAGCCAGCAATGACCTTTGACCCTACAGGACAATAGCGTAAAATCACAAATCGTCACTGCTCAATGCATATAATCTCATGTTCAGATTACTTACGCTGAAATTACGCAAGTTTCCAATAACCTTCACGTATGTTCCAACAGAAGCAAATTCCAGCAGAGGACACTGCTGTAAGAAAGAGTTGAAACTCGAGTTTCAACTACAGTTGAAATTAGCGATCTAAAAATGGTTTATCTCCAGTTGTACTTCTGGACAGTTAGTTGGTGCTACTGGCCTCTGTGTCAACCCACTGCTTCACATTTAAAGGTGGGCCGGTCATGTCATCCACGGAGTACTGGACGTTTGTCACAAAGGGAGCAAATCCTCTGACAACGCCGACCACAGACACCTGCAGCAGGACGTCAAGTATGGTGATGAAACTCAGGTCAGTCACACTGAACTTCATTCATGGCAACTTCAAATGATGCATTTTCAAATAATGCAACATAAAAGAAAAGGTTTTGCATAGAGTGCTGAATGATAATCAAGAATCGATGACTAATATTACACAATTATTCAAAATTCTACATTTTTTAATATACTTCATATACAACGGCAAACATACGTGATCATATCAGCATTTAACATGCTGATGATATTGCCAAAGTACCTCCATGCCCAAATATAACATTATAAAGAGTGATTTCATGTCATTCCAAGTCAAAACACTAACATACAGTTGAAGACCCAGGTCTTCAGCTTTCAAATCTTTCATTCCATTTAACCTCAGAAGGCATTCAGCGGAGCTCAAACCTCAATCATCGATCGGAAGTTTCATTTATACAGCTTTTAAAATAAACAAAATGCTTGCTCTGTAGTGCACTGGTGACGCACCGGTAGTGCGATGAGATAGGTTCCAGCAACCCCCATGACATGCAAAGTGGCTGTGGACGCTATGATTACTGTCATCTCGTTTACCAAAAAAAATAGTAGGTGGAAAATGATTGCTCTCCAAAGTTAAACTACATCTTAAAAAATGGGGATCAATTAAAAATTAAATCCATTAAGTAGACACTGGTGGAAAATATAAATTGTTTTGTTTCAGTTGTCTCCAATGAATCAACATAAAAAGAAAGCTTTTTTTTTTTTAAAAAAAAGTTGCACCCTGACCTTTTTTGTCCTGAAAGGAACAGAAACTTGATACCTATCATTACACTATTTTGTGTCTAAATGTGCTTTAAAAGTCAATGTAGTTGTTGAACAGCAGTTTGACTAATAAGAGGAAATCCACATGACTAATACTGGATGGTGCGTTCCACTAAGAGCTGTTGTGGCTGTACCTGTACATGATGGTTCAGTGGTTCGTGCTCCCCAGGACACCTGATGTAGGGGAGCTGCCAATTCTTGTAGTTATTTCTGCTGTGAAAAGTCCAAATGATTGCTGAGCTACATATTTAGTCATACCTGGTTGAGTTCCAAGTCACAAATTGTAAAAGTATCATTGTCGACTAGAGATGCAGACAGCAGCTGACACACCGAAACAGGCAGAATCTGAAGAGCTGCCCTCTGTAGAGAAATCAGAGTAAGGAAAAACATCCTTTACACCAGTGCTTCTCAATTATTTTCTGTTGTGCCCCCCCCCTCCCCCCGGCAAGAACAACCGCCCCCCCACTCTCCACCGTGACTATAAATATCAATTTCTATAAAAGAAATTTAAGTACACCTCTGCATAACATTGTATCCTTATTAACATTAAACAAAACAGAAAAAAAAGATTTATAAAGATTTATATTTATAACAAAGAATAATTTGATTAAGTCTCTATTAAGTCTAGTTTTAGTCCATAACAGAAAAGTTTTAAGTGCATCAATTTGTCTGAAATTTAAAAAAACAAACAAAAACACTAGTATGAATGGCTTCCTCCCACCCCCAAAACCATGTGTTTCAGGTTTATTGGCTGGTCACAAAATTGCCCATAGGAGTGAGTGTGTGTGTGCATGGTTGTCTGTCTTTGTGTGCGGCTCCTCGGTGCACTGGCGTCGTGCCCGGAGTGTCCCCCGCCTCATGCCCTATGCCAGCTGAGATTGGCTCCAGTTCCCCGTGACCCGCTACGGCGGATGAAACGGCAGAAAATAAATGAATGAATTGTAAACATTTTTGACCAACTTATTGCACCATTTAATACTAAAAAATAAAATTAAACCAAGAAATAATTTTTAAAAAAATTCCAATTCGGTTCAACATTAACTGAGGAGCACAATATATAAAACACTTAACCAACAAAACAAAATGAATAAAACAATTTGTGCTGTTTTTTCGTTTTTATCAAAATGAGAAGTCATGATTATTGGCTACGATGAGCTCGTTTAGGCAGTGCACAGCTTTTCATGTTTGAAGCATAAAAACTGAACTCTCAGCTCCTGCTCGGTGTCTCAGCTCCTCTGACATGGTGGGGGTTTGTACTGATCACTTTGGTACTCGAACACAGCTCGCTGGTTTACTGAAGTAACATTCACAAAGCGGGATGATTGCTGGCAATATTCATCACTTTTTGCTGAAAAAAACTCTAGCGGCTGATCAGCGTGTTTGGGGTGAAATATCTTTAAATTTCGCCTTCACTTATTAAGTTTCATGCTGTCCGCTTTCATCATTTTTAGACACAGTAAACACACCGGTCTTTCCTCATCTCCCACTGTAGTCATGAAGCTCAGCGCTACAGACGCTTCTTCGTGGTCCGAGCTGATACTCGCTGCGCACACCTGACAGTGAGAGCGCTACCGCCAACTACTGTAGTGGATGTGTAATTACACTTAGTTCTATTGCGGCAAAGTAAGCATGTTCCCCAGGGTCACACGCGACCCCCGGGCTATACGAACCTGAGCCTCAAGTATCGACAGATGAACTCACCTTTGTGACTGTTTTGTTGCTGGTCATCTCACCAAGGGACTGACAAACTAAAGAACTAAACATATGGATTGTCCAGGCTAAATGAAGTACTTGATAAAATGAAAAAAAAAAAAATCTAACACAAAATATCTTAATATGTGTGATTCTCAGCAATGTTAGTCCGTCACAGACCATGTGCAGTCACGCTGGATGAACTGGACGAGTGAAGCCAGTCTTTGTGTGCAGGTGGACAGAATGAAACCAATTACTGTGATGAAGTGCAGGAGCGTAAGAGGAAATCATCATCTGCAAATTGAATTTCTCAAATCGCAATTATTTCAGTTTGCTTTATTAGAAATTCATCAACTCAACAGTGACTGACAGGTGTTCACATCAGTTCTGATAAACTTAATTTAATCTCTTCAAATTATCTTACAGTGACATAAGAGCAAAACTCGTACAAGTGTAAGAGTAGAAGTTTTCCTGGATGTCCATGGAGATCTTATTCGACACGATCTGAAGTGTGTCGTTCTTCTGCAACATTGACATTTTGTGTGCCTCTGATCCAGGACTCATTGGGTGCCACAGTCCTGCATCGGTACCTCCATGGCAGCTCCCAAAATGCAAAAGAATTTGGACAATCTGATCTGAATTTGGAGCAAGCCATTATTGTTAAATGACCAAAAAAAACAAAAAACAAATTTCTTACCAAAAACATGTATTTTGTAACCTTTGCCAAAGGACATCATGCATTCATCCATGTATGACTGACAGTTTGTCAGCATTACACCAAAACTCTGACCTGAATAGACCCCATTACAGCTCGGTGCAGAGCAGGACAAAAGGGTCAGATCAGAGCTGAATTTGTTAGTTGGGTCTTTTTTCTCTGTTAATAGTCATAATCATAAGGAAGTTATGATTCTACAATTTTCTGAGAAAAGTTGAGATATCGGCAAAACAAGGTGGAGGGCTGCTTAGATAGGGTTTTTTTCCATTGTTCCCCATGTAAATGAAACATACGAAACCAAGTTCCATGACCCCGAAAGTGTCAGAGAAAAATCCACTTAACTGTGATGTAGCTCTGGAAAGAGTGGCTGAAGCAAGCTTTTGTAAATTTCCTTTAATATCTAAGATTTTTTGACATTTTGCACAATGAGCCGCCATCAATGGAACTGCTTTCTAGTTAGCCTGGCACATGTTGGCTAAGGCAAACTAAAGTCACATATAAAATAGTTCAGGTTCCACAGAGGTATGTGCTCTAATGAGTGCCATTCTACTTTTATCAATAAAGTGCTTTTCATACCCACGTGGTCACTGAAAGGGCTACCAATCATTTGATTAACATTCTGCCCATTATAACAAATCTAATGAACCACTCAGTCCAGTAGTACATTGTATGGCAGTCCTGGATCAGGGCTGGTAAGTGGTGCATATTTTTTTTTTCTTAACTTGTGTCCCAAAGTTCAAAAGAACCCAGATAGAAAATAAACCATGAGTGGATCATCGTTGTTTGCCAGCTTCGCTCAGCCAAGATCACTAGCAGGCCAATGAAAAACAAACAATTATCACCAGCACACAAACAGTACTGACCTGTAAATATATCACATCATTTCATGATTGAAGTAAACCAAAGGTGGAGTAGAAGCTCACGTGAAACTGAATCAATCACAGCAATTTTACATTTCAAACAAGTCAGGCTCTTAAAAACAGAGCACATCAAATATACATGTTCATCCCCTGCTGATCCTATACAGTATTTACACAAGTGCAAAGGAATACAATAAAAAAAAAAAAAATCAAGGTGAAATCACGTAACACCCCAGACCTCACATTTGTTTGGCAAACCATTCAAACCTGATAGCAAATCAGGCTGGAAATGACTCTACCCATCATCCTCTGCTTGGAGGAAATGGGTCACCCTAAAAGTCCTAACTCCAATTCTCATCAACAGAAAGCCACAAACAGCACATTCTTAAAGCGAAGCAGCATAGATGCCCTGCAGCACTGGTAGCTGTTTTTAATACTGATACTGTGTGTTAAGACCCTTCATACCAATGCAACATGTTAAATCGTTGAAACCTAGTGCATCTCAGGCACATCATCTGCCAATTCTGTGCTTGAGAGCAATTTCACTGAGGCCACTGCAGTTTTGAAAAGAAGAGTGAAATTCAGAAATAAGGCAAATCACATAAAATTATTACAATAGAATGGAGATTTGAAGGCCATGTCAAAAGTTACTCATGTTTTTTTCCACCAAAGCTTGAGCCAACTAAAGTTTTTTTTATAGGTTCCTATAAAAGTGCACAAAATATGTATGACCTGAAAGGCAAAAGGGTTCCTCTGCCAAATGCTGCAAAAACTTAATAGGCTTAGAATTAGCCTGTTGGAAGCATGAAGAAAGGGATTACCTTAAGATCCAAAGGAAATGAGCAGCAGTGACACTGAAGGGAGATCAAGTAAACATAACATTATTATGTACAGAACATAAAAAAGAAAAGGGGCAGAGATCCTCTGGCTCATGGAGGATATTGCACGCCAGTGTCTTCTCTTCCCTGAAGGTGAGACGCACTGCGAGTGTAAGTAGACCGTTGACATTGTATTTGCCTAGTAAACAAATACTGACACAGTCGTCATACTGCATTCAGCCTCACAGCTCCACCGTGTAACGCAGTAGGTAGTTAGGAATAAATATTGAAAATAATAAGTGCTTTCCATCAAGTCTTTATACTAATTCAGGTTTAACTGGAGTGAGACGTTAATTTTCATGGCACCGCCCTTGCACTACAGGCAACTCACTCTTAATAGAATTTATGGAGGTTTTTTTGAAAGTAGGTTTCTTAAGGAGGTGGGAGGAAGTCTTCTGAATGTAGGCCAATCTGTTTTATGTTGTGTTTGAGTTTCTTTTTGATGAGAATTCAGGATTTTGTTTTCACAGTTTTGCCTCAGATTTCTACCAGTTATGATAGCACTGAAATCACCAAAGTAAGAGCTGACGTCTGAGGTGACATCGTGACATCCAGCCAGAAGAAAAAGATGGTTTTTAACAAGCAAGGTTTACCCTGATTAACTAAACCACCTGACATGTTTGTATTAATCATCATAATACTGTTGGACCAGTTTACAGCAGTCAGTGTTTTGTGTATAATGGGAGGACATCTGCTCCTAAGAAATATTTTCATAGCTTAAAAAAAGTCACATGAGCAAATATGAGCCACTTATAGTATCAGCTACCTTACAATGACCTTTACATTGACTTAACGCCAGTTCTTTAGTAGTCTGAAGAAAAACAGCCGGCAGAAATACATTTTTTCTAGGCGTTTTACTTCCTTAAAAATTTCATCAAGTATTTTTGCCGTTTTGTGTTTTCTGACGACACAGCTATTCTGTGATGATCAAAAACCTGTGTCTTTTACCGTCGAAAATTGTTTCAATAAAGTGTGCTCAATTGCAAATGTTGGTGAGGAGGGGTGATCGATGCTAAATCATTAATTACAATTAACAATCAGTGAAGACCTCATGATTGTGAAACATCAAATTTTCACAAAATGGAAATATACCACAAATAACTTAGCATTTGAAGTAAATGTACTCTCTCCACTGTGATCACCACAAACTCCTTATGAGCTGTGCTGGAATAACTGATTGGGAAAGAGATTGATTAAATTGGTGAGTCCAGTGTGATTATAACTGATTGGAGTCAGTTCCAATACAGTAACGCAGAATTGGTTTTGTGATTAAAAATGTTTGTGTTTAAGGCTCTAAATAAAGGTGATGATACCATGATTGTTATACATTCTGACACATTGGTCAGAGGTGAGTCAGGGGTCAATAAACTAAGCTCTCAACGGGCAGAAAGAGGAAACACCAAGAACCTGCTAATTCGACACGATGATGTGTCCTCGGCCCATGCAACCAATGAAGCAACCCTTAAACTAAAAAAGAACAAAATGTTACCTTCACTCACCAAAGTTTTGCAAACTACTGAGCAAAACTTGACCTGGATTATAGTTTGTCAACAAATACCGTAACACTGTATGATTTTAATACCTGAGCATTCAGGGCATTTCTGCATTTGATGCCAAACTGAATCTAATCTTGGTGTAAAGATCAGTGCTGGTGATCATGTTCAAGGCTGAAATAGTTTTTTTAAGTCTGGTTCTGTTGAAGCTACTGCAAAACATTCCACTTATTGAGGTGATTGCGTTTTAATATCTGCCCTTTGGATAAAGGTATGAAGTAATGATCACAGGATAATGTCTCATATTGCATTTAGGAACAATAAGCACCGAGTCCAAGAGGGTATTTGTCGACAAACTGTCACTTTTGATTAAATCCAGAACTTTTGGGTTTGTTTTGCATTTCCCTCAAGCGTGAGCGATTTTGTTTAAGCAGGAATTGGAAGCTGTGATGCATTTAGCCTGAGACTAAGCTGCAGTTTAGAATAGCAGCAGCGGTAGGTGTCACACCTCTCCCCTTCAATATAAAGACACAGCTAGTAGAGGATTGTGTGTGATTGAACAGTGGATAAAGAATAAGCCATGATACAAATGAGGAGTATTCTCATTACTGAGACCTAGTTTAAAAAAACCCAAACAGTCTGTGATGTCTTTGTTAACAGCAGCTGATGAGATGTGCACGAGTCCATGGTGCTCGTCCATCACGTGTCCCAGTCCAGTTCTCTGCAGGCGATTCGAACCAGCCTGAGCTCCAGCTCAAACGCATCAGGCCGTTCCTGGGGGTTAGCTGACAGCATCTCTCTGATTAGCTGCTTCATGTGGCTGTTCATGCTCTTTTTACGCGCAGGGATCAGCAGCTCCATCTTTGGGTTCTCCAACAGAGCCTCCCCTAAAGGTACAATCTCTGAGCCTTGCTGCACGTAGCTCCCCAGCAGCTCCTTCTGAGTCTCCACATCCACAAAGGTGATGCGCTCCACCATGGCCCAAATAATCACCCCCAAGGCAAATATATCTGCCTTGGCTGTGTAGTGGCCTTCCCAGACCTCAGGGGCCATGTAGAAGTCTGTTCCACAAGCTGTGGACAGGAAGCACTTGTTGATGCTGGCCGGCTCCTCTGGATTGAGCCCAGAGGTAGAGCAGACCTTGCTCAGGCCAAAGTCGGCCACTTTGAGGGTCGGCTCAGATGACCCGGCCGGCGTACAGGCCTGGGATATCAGGATGTTGTCTGGTTTGAGATCGCGGTGTATTATCTGGTTACGGTGCAGGAAGGCCAGAGCGCTACCGAGCTGCAGCATGAAGCTGGTGTTTGTCTTTCGACTGGGCTTGCGGGACAGTAGGTAAGCATTCATGTCCCCTCCATCGCAGAAGTCTGTCACGAACCACAAGTAGTAGGCACAGCAAGGGTTGAAGGTGATCTCTCCCTTCAGAGAGGTCTCCACCAGCTACAGTAGAAACAAAGAAAACGTTAGTAAGCATGATTGGTTAGGGGATGGACAGTCTGTCATGTTTGGAGGATTGTTTGGAAACCTAATATGCACGATGTCACAACGACACGTTCACTCTTGCACCTTAAATGTATGTCCTGCAGCAGTCAATCATGAACCCAGATGGTGAGGGGTTAAAGTTTGCTTGTTTTTCTAGGTCTATTTTGCATTTAGTTAACCAGAGTTGTGCTGTCTTAAAAAAGTAGTACACTGTGATAATGGCTGTAATCAGGGTAAACTAGAAATGATGTATAACTAGCAAAGATAAAAGATGACATGCCCTACATACAATTTAGAAAAAAGACATTTCACCAGTTAACATTAATCCACCATGCAACCGGTCTGCATATACAAAGAATAAAAACTAAGCAGAGTCGTTTCTCCAAACTGACGAGACAAAGCTGCAGTAAGCGCAAGCCTTTTTATATATCACTTAGGGCTGGTTAGATTCTGGGATTATTGATGTAGTGGGTAAAAGCTCAGGGGTGTAAAAAGAACAAAATACCATTCTAAACAAACAATGAGGCTCTTCTTTTGTATTCACAGCATGTTGTTTCCTACCTTCCTTTGTGGGTCATTTTTTTTACAGCGGAGCAGCGTGAGAGGCCCCTCATATTTTATGCCGGCTGCAGCAAGTGACTGCATTTAATCTAGCTTTCTGACAGCAGAAAACAAACTACGAGGTTTCATCCATCTCACATTAAATTAAGATTAAATGGAATGAATTTGATTGATGGTGTTTTGTATCAAACAAATAAAAGTGACAGGTTAGTTCAAGAATAAGATCCTGATTTAATGAAGAAAGTTTCAGTGAGGTTGCAGTAGAAAGTTTTCATTTGGAAAATTTGATAGACTGCAAATGCAAACTGAAGTGGAAACTGAAAAACAAGTAAGAAGTCGTTATCCAGAGTTTTTTTTTACGTGTTTTTTACCAGTTCACCTGTGGAATGCTCCAAGTGGTTTCTAAAGCAGTGCTCGTTGTCACTGTCCTAACGTCTTTATTAGTGGACATCACAGAATCTAGTCTGATTTTAAAAAATGCTGGAGGCCCTAATCTCCCTTAGGAGCAAAGACGATTGACCAAACTAAAACTTTTTGTAGACATTTTGTGATAGACATGAACTGAAAAGATCCGTCCATTGTCACCTACACCACCCAAGCTATAATCAAACTGACAACAGATTAGATAGGAGCAACCCTCATTCCTCCACCCACCAGTTGAGGCTCACTTAAACACGAATTATGGCTTTTCATGTAAACTGCTTTACACGCAACATAAACACTCGGAATCTGTGCAGTTAGCAATTCCTTGCAACGGCTTTCCCATAAACAAATTGCTGCAAACTGTCATGCCACTTGGCAAGAAGAATAGGAACAAATGATCCCACAGTTGGTACGGTCAGATAACTCCACCCTATTATCATTTGCTCCTCTGAATGCATGTACTGGAACATTACAGAGCAATAAAAAAAGAGCTGGAATAAAGGGATTCTGGGAAAGTGTCCAAAGCTGGCGCTGCAGAAACCAAATGGATGGCCTGACAATAGCCTGCATGCTGCTGTAAGACTATAATCAGGCACTGACAGAGCGCCATGAGTCGCCATCAAACAGCAGAGAGGCGCTGCGACATGACAGGCTGCAGACAGGTTGACTGAGGAGGAGAGCTGCCACACCCCCACACTTCAACCTGACAACACATCCGTACGACTGTAGGGGCACGGAGGTCAGACACAACAGGAAGCTCACGCTTATCCGCACAAAGGAATTTGAATAAGGCTTTAGCAACTTCTCTAATCCAGACATCATCTATGCTGATATTCATTACCTTCTCAATCATAATCTGCAACACTGACATTTATGTTTAATTATTTGTTTCCCTGTCATTGGTAAAACGGAAACTCCCCCTAATTATAATCTATAATATGTCAGGAGATACTTTGTTAAACTTTCTAAATCCAAACCTTCTTAATTTATAGTGCCAGTCTATGTTCATACACTGGAGCATGTGGCAAAAGTGTTTTTCTAAAACCTACTGAAACGTCAATAACAGTCATTTAAGGAGGATTCCTCTGTTATCTTATCTCCTTCCTCTAAATTCTGCCATCATCTCAGTAAAACTCATGGAAAAAAAAAAGTTTGCTCTCATGTCTTGCCAGCAAAGATCCAATTGACAGATACAATCTGGTTTTGGTACGGGGGGCAAATCAAACAAAAACATTAGCAATTGTGTGACTCAAGAAATAACAATGGTGCAGGTACGTGAGAGTTGAGGTTTATGGTTATATTTGGAAAACACAATGGTTGAAATTTCTGTAAAAACTAAAATTACCAATTTTTTATGTATATATATATATATATATATATATATATACACACACACACTGAATATATACAGTGTGCCCTCGCGCATTCACGCATCAAAGCTCGTGACTTCACCTCATCGTGGATTTTTGGTAGTTAGTCATGTGATACCGTACGCGCATTCTATTGGCTGACGGCATCAGGAAGTGCGCTCGGTTCCGTGAGTCTCAGAGTTACGTGAGACACAAAAGTGATTTAAGCAGTCGATAAGAGTGTGGGAAAAGGTAATACAGATAGAAGGTGGTTTAATGTCAGTATGAGGAGGGTTCATAAACGTTTAAATTACCGTAAATAATAGATTGTCGCTCTATCGCAGAATTCATTAATCGCGTGAGATTCCTGGAATGCATTAACCGCAAAGAACAAGGGTGCACTGTGTATGTGTATATATACGGTATGTGTGTGTGCTTACTGAGCATAAAGTACTGTATTGCAACATATCACATCTTCAACAGTTTAACCTGCAGCAATTTGTTACTGATTATTACCGATTCCCTCCCATGCACGTCAGTTGTATTTTAATGGAACTATGTACACATAAAACCACCAACAGGTCACAGCCTCTGCAACAAGTCAGACTAGGATTGCAGTAATACAATTTTTTTTTCAGTTAACAATTCATCTATTGCATTTTAATAATTAATGAATCTATTGATTATTCTGACAATTAAATGATTACTCAAACAACAGTGGAATTAATAAGTTACAACATAAATAGAACAAATGGTTTTCACTTAAAAGCAACAGTAAAAAAAAAAGTATTTTAAAACTTGACCAAGCCATGATAGACAAATAACCAGATAGACAGTTGATTAATCCCAGAGAAACTACTATTTGACATCAAAGCAGTGTTAATGCAGGACTACTGCTTCCACAGCTAGCCCATTTGATTCTGGCTCCTCACCTCCAGATAGAGTGGAGAGCTGGAGCCATGGTTCATCCTCTGGGCCAGCTGGTCTCGCTGCAGGATACACTCCTCCAGGTGAATGACGTTTGGGTGCTGGCTTTGGATGCTGCTGAGGGCCCAGAACTCCCGCAGGGCCAGCTCTACATTCTCTGGAGAATGGCAGCGGATCTTTTTTACTGCGACCCGTGCACCTGTTCGCTTCACCACTGCCTCATAGACAACGCCGTAACTGCCACGCCCCACCTCCTGGATCAGCTCGTACTTGGGCTGGCTGCTTACCATTCTAGTCCTCACTGTAGACAAAGAAGAGGGGGTTTGTTTCTCATTGATTATATTTATTTTAAATGACAACCAACTCTAAAACTGTAGCAGTTTTAGAGTTGGTCCACACTCAAAAAGTATTAAGGTCAGCTAAACAAGCACAAGGCCTTAAGCATTTGAACATATGACTAACACTATCAGGTCAGTGGTGAGGGCAGTCCAGGTGAAAGCATTCACCACATTTAGCCGTTACACTTCAAACCGGAAATGTGGAAGAGATACACAGGACAAGAGGTTTCCCTCTCACTCATACATGTTATTTCATAATCCTAATATCTACTGTATGTCTAGCCAATTTACTTTTTGACCATTAATCTGTACTATTTATAATATATTTAAAATACAACAGTGTGTACACAACAGCAACATGATGCACGACCGAACAGAAGAAGCAGCTCTTTATTTTTAACAATACTGTAAATTAAGTCAGCAATTGAGAATTACTTTCACAGTGAAATAATCTGTCAGTCTTGATGATTACAATATCAATCTGTTGACAAGCAAGCAGACAAAATACGTAAATAGATAATAATTGTAAAAGCATAAAGTTTTTATACTATGATGGGTAAGAAACAGCTTTGTCAGATTCTGCCTTGTAAAATTCCATAATTATTGCTCTGTCTGAATAGTTATAAAATTGATATAGTAAACCTACAAGCGGGTTGTTTTGCCACATAAATGACATTAATAACAGGTGACATCATATTTGTCTGCAAATTACCTGATAATGGACTAATAACTTAAACACTGCTTAACCAAATGAATTTTACTAGTATTGATATCTCAATTCTTTCACATAATAATTTTCTCTACATAAATTGTTTGGGGTCTTTTTTACTGCCTGTGGCTCTGAGAGGACTAATTCCATCTGTGCTGTACGTGGTGCATATATGGTATATTTGACAATAAAGTCGACTATCACTACATCTTACATACTGTATAATAGCGTCACTTTACTTATGTGCTATGTTGGAGGTGACATGTGACAAATACCTGCTCCTTTGATTTTTATTACCGTAAATACACGAATTAATTTTTCATAACACTACTGAACTACCGTCTTAATCACTGTGGAATTCTAAGAGCCATTAAAACAGCGTTAGCTCTGTACCAAATGAGTGACCTCTGCAAGAAAACTTCTAATTGTCGGAACAGCTGGATGCTTCGCCAGTAACACTGTTCAAATTCTCTAAAAAAAACACCTGCTTATACCCAGCTGTTCAGTGGACAGATAGTAAAACTTACTATGCAAGTCCAAATACTCGATAAAGTTAGATTTAAGAGTGACAAACACCTCCAATAAGTCGACAGCCTCCAAACGGAACAACAGACGGGCAGCATGCTAACGAGCTCATTAACGCGACACACACTCGCCTGATTGGCTAACAGGCTAACAGCTCTGTGGCCTCACCACCGTCAGCTAACGATGTTGTTGGTGAGCTAACGCTAGCTTAATCACGTTAACACCAGCTAACAAAGAGTCCAGCTCTCACAGAAACAACCAGCATGGTATGTTTGCCCCTCGTTAATATGATTTAAACCCAAACAAATCCACTTCTCTTAAATTCCACTACCGCTGGGGCATGGAGGAGGAGTGCCAGCACTGACAGCTTATTGTCCTAGTGTGTGTGTACGTGCGCCAGCCATCCACAATTCAGCCTCTGAAGACACGCAGACCCACGACCCGAGTGGACAAATGCCCACGGGGGACGAGACAATGGAAGAAGCTGCAGTCGTTGTCAGTCTCACCTTTGAATCGTTTCTCTGGGGTTCATTTATTGTCGTCCTCACTCTCCCTGGCAGCCATTACCGCCGCACACGTTCTGCTCTCCGTCAAACCGAGGAGGTTTTGTCAAACACTGGAAGTGAGAACGTGCAGCTGCGGAGCAACGCAGCGGGGAGTTTGTCAATGTAACACCACTTCCGGCTTCGCGTTTCAAAATAATGGCACGTTTGAAAACAGCAACAGGACCTGTACCTGTACATATAGACAGACAGACAGACAGACATACAGACAGACAGACAGATCAGTGCGAAATTAATTTATTATTAGTATTATTTTGCAGTAGTTTAAGTAATTGGGCTTCACGCCATTGGAAAAGTAAATGACTTATTTTAGATATATTTTTTTTATTTTCTTTTTATACTGTAATGAAAAGCCGAAAGGAAAAGAAGAAGAAATGATTGCAGTAGGGAAATTATTTTCCTAAACCTCATATTTTCCACACAATTATATGCAGGTCTTATCACACACACACACACACACACACACACACACACACACACACACACACACACACACACACACACACACACACACACACACACACACACACACAGGGCCTGCACGTATGCTAATTGGAAGAGGTCTATTGTTGAGTGAAGGGCTTAGCACCCAACGAGCAACTTGTGGGGTTTGGTGCCTTATACAAAGGCACGTCGGCAGTGCTCAGGAGGTGAACTGGCACCTCTTCAACAAAAAGTTCATCCTCTATACTTTTTGGTCCATGATGGTCTTGAACCGGCCACCCACCGGTCCCCAAACCAAGACCTAGTGGAATGAGAAATGCTTTTTATTTAACATGAGTCATGGAAACCTTTGTTTTCCTTTTGTACATTTATCTGTACATACATTCATATATTAACATATATACTTATGTTTTAGGCACCTATTGTCTACGATTGGACGTGACAACTATTTTCATAGGGGTGACAAAGTTTTATTTTGAAGGAAACTCACAACACCTCCGGCCTCACATTAAAACACATGTGGTTAACTTTTCGGGTTTCCCTTTATTTTTCCAGGGTCCCCCTAAATACCGAACTGTCACTTAAAAGGGGGTTGCCACAATGACATGAACAAACGCATAAATCTATCCAATAATCTCACATCCATTTCTTGCCATGCATGCAAGAAAGCTTACGATCCACGCACAGAGATAACACCAGTGGTGAGCTGTGACACAGAGCCTTGGTATCCTGTGAGAAGAATTGATGGAACAGAATCTACAGCACCAAGACACACAGGAAGGCCTCTGCACCCTTCTCAGTCATTCCAGCGCCCCTGGATGTTCACCTCCTGGATCAAACTTCCAAGCCACATTTCACCCATGACCAAAGATGGCTCAATAGATGGCATCATCTGGATGGATAGTCCACCAACAATACTAGTAGAACTGACCGCAGAGCCAAACTCTGTGACACAGCTCTTACTTCTGAAATCAGATTGGTGTTGGTGATATCCATCCCTGATATTAAAATTATAGATTTTTAAGTGATAAGTCATCATAGATAGAATTACTTACAGAATTACTTTACTTGGACAGAGCACCAAAAGCCTAAAATACGAATCCAAATATGATTTTTGCATCAATGCCTGGCAGTCAACAAGTTTACACAGTAACAGACAAATGAAAAACAATATTTTTGTTGGACTTTTAATTAACTGTTGCTGAAGAATCAAGCTAGGCAGGAGGATGATACAAATTCATAGTAAAAAAAAAAAGGATACAGTACGTACACAGTAATTTTATACCTAGCATGGAAATCTTTAAAGCAAACATTGTCAGTCTGCACAGTTATGGTAACAATGGAAAAGAATACCCACACAGTCCACTACTCTGGTAAGTTATTTGTGGAATTGTTAATACAGGTCAAACTGAAAGCATCACTTTGGTCTTAAGTACACAATCTTTCATTATAACTGCAGCAACAACAGTCAGAATAAAGTCTGTGAGGTAGCACATATAATAAGAAAATGAACTTAAAAAAGTAATAAATACTTGAAGAGAAAACTTCATTCACAATTTTTACAATATATTCAAAACTGTTGGCACACTGCCTTCAAGCAGGTCCCAAAATCACACCTGAGGTAGACTTGTATAGATTTTTGACAAGACCAGTTTTGTCTTGGTCACACATAAGAAGCTAACAACAAGAAACAAGACAGAACTCTGGGACACTGGCTATAACATAAGGATGAATAGACCCCATTGCATTATGGTGAGCATTATGGTGAACTCAAGCACATAATGTGGTAAAGATCCCTTATGAAGATCAATACTGATGCTTTTAAGCATCGTTTGTGTTGTTTGATCAGTCGACTCAGCCGCCAGGCCCCTGAAACATGAAAAAGCTAAATCCATCTATTTAATCTATGTACTAATAATCATGCAGACACATTTTAACACATCAATAAATATATAACAAAAGAAAAAAGATGGTTATGTGAAATAATAACATCATCTTGTGACTACATTATACTGTGTGTGTGTGTGTGTGTGTGTGTGTATGTGTGTGTGTGTGTGTGTGTGTGTGTGTGTGTGTGTGTGAGAGAGAGAGAGAGAGGGGTGGGGGGGTGGGGGGCTGATATCAGTCCCATTATCTTACTCTACAAAAATCATGCATTTCCCCAAATGATAAACTTCTTCATCTTACAAAAAAATCCAGAGGTGCATTAAAAATTTGGAGCATCCAGTTCCCCCATCTCAAAATCTTTTTTTTTTTTAAGTAGGTCTTTTTCCTGTCACACACTTTCAGTTACATATCTTATAACAGCAACACATTGCTTATTCTGACCCGTCATACAGACGGCGAGGTCCAAAACCGAACACTTCCTTCAACTCTCAAAGGTTGTCACAGTGTTGGTGACTCTGTTTTGAGACAGCACATGATGCCCTGGGTTAAACAAGTTACTGCTTAAACAAAGTTCTCCCTGAGTTCTAAATAAATAAACTCTAAGTTAATGCTGTGCTTTTCAGTCAGAAGGTAAGTTTAAGCACATCACATCCTTGTGGTATTCCGTTGCTGTTGAAAAGATGAATTGATAAATCACAACACTAGTTCAAAAACATGATTTGGGCTAACAAATGATCATTTTACTCTCTGAATAAATAGTTAATCTGTCTGCTCTGCAACAACCAAGTAAATGATGTGGAAAAACATCCCTGATGTGTGTGAACATTCCCTCAAGATTCCTTCTGTTTCCCAGACTAAGTCTGATATACAGTACAATCAACATTGGTCTTGCATATAAGTTCAGACAATCAAATGACTTCTTGGTAATTAAGACAGAAACTTCTTCACTCACGGAAAATGGAAGGAGTCATAATAACATTGAAATGATTTCTCATAAAGGCAAAATATTTCTTTTTTACTTACATTCACATGTGGGATTGTTTCAAGTTTGTTAATAAAAATCAACTTTCAGTGCAGTGTTAGGGCCCCTTTCTGAAAAATAAATAAAATAAATAAAAATAAATGTTTTGATGCTGAAATAACTATCTCTGAAAAATGTCAGTCACTGTGTCCCCACCTTGGTTAATACTACACAAATAGTTAAAATGCAATTATACAGGGAATTTAGTTTTTTGCAAAAATAAGAAATATTGGAATATTATGAGAATTACTCTGAGCATGATGCAATATTAAAAGATATCTTCAGCAGTCTTTCACACAAATTACTACATTTATTTGTTGTATTTTTCTTAATTAGGAAAATGTTTTTTACTCCCATACAGTGACTCTTACATATGATCTTACTTCAGAAATCACAGGAAGTCATCTTGTCCTATCTCGTGGCAAAATAGATTTTAAATTCATTCTCCTTTCATGAACTAGACAAGGGTTTGACTGATGTTTAAAGGTCATTGCCCCTATTCTCAAACCAATGCTTCGTCCACACTTTTTGGTTTTCACCATATTGTTCACGTCAGAAAGTCGGTGAGAGCCTTTTATTCAAAGACCCTCTGAGAGCACCGACTGCTTTATGTTACATTAGAGTGGCTAAAGTTTGTTGGACCTGATGGTGGACAGGAAGTCTAATGTTTGCTAATACACTAACACACCAACAGTTGACACCTAAATTAAATGTTACTAATTGCACATGATTCATTGGTTACGACATCAATTATTTTTTCACACACCCTGTATATTCAGCGGTTTGGATTTTTGCATTAATGTTCTTGTGAAAAAGCTCCATCAGCAAGCATATTAGGGCATCACCTTTAAGAAAGCAAGTCTGATTGTTTTGTTCTACGCTGTGACAATGATGACTCCGATCCCATCGCTCCAGAAATAAAACCTGAGGTAGATCCTTCTGTAGGCAGTTCTCTGCTGAAAAACCCTCAGTCACACTCAAAGTGTTCAGAGGGCGCGACCCGACTCTGCTCCTCTTCGTGGGCTCTCTGAGTGGTTCCCTGAGAGCCTGCAGACGGATGGTGATGATAAAGTTGCTGCTGCGCTTTGACTGGACAGTTGGCAACCATGTGGGAAACGCTCTGGCAGAAATGGCACTTTTTGGGCTGAGGTGGCAGCTGACACTCTTTGGCATGATGACCGGGTCCTCCACAGTTGTAGCATCTAGAATTTCGAAAGACGAGAAAGGATTTCATCAAAAGAGAATATTACTGCTTTTATTTCACTTATTGTGGTACAGCTGTAGAAATCAGCATTCACAAACACCGTGTGTAAACCTCAAGGTTTCCTCTCATACAGCATTTGACTGCATGCAGCTCTTATTGACCCAGTGATGCACTGACTTCGTCGAGGGGATTGCACTGCGTTCTAATGGTTTTCATTTCTCCCAGAGTACATTCATCAACATGCTTTTTGTGTCAGAGGCAGAATGGGATAATAATGATGGCTGGGAAGCTAACATCAGTCCAGGTCCATATTCACAGCAGACCTCTAGACTGAAGGCTTGTGCTTTGTGAAGCCAGTAAGATATTTTTCGGGCTACGTAATAATAAAACAAAAACCAACCGGTCACATAATAAACTGAATCTGACACCAGCTTCAAAGGTTAGTCCATTGTACTTGGCAATGGGAATGAATAATTTTGTGGCCCACTAAAGTTCTTATGTTGACTTCTGACTGGACTTTTATTTTTTCCGTCACAAATCTCAGGTGGCTCCAAGTAACAGTGGCTTTTCCACCTAACAGTGGGGAGTATGCAGACTGTTCTCACTCATTCATTTATTTTCTGCACCTCTTCTGTGGGTATGACCACATAGAAATACAGACAAGCATTCTCACTCACAATCATACCTACAGTTAATTTTGAGTCATCACTTCAACTACACTGCTTATTTTTTTGGTGGTGGGAAGAAAGTGGAGAACCAGAAGGGAACACAGAAAAGTGAGAGGTCCCTGGATGGTTTAAAGTGAGGCCCTTCGTGCTGTGAGACAACAGTCTAATCTCGGCACCACTGTGTCACAGTATTTCCACATACAGCACGTGCATAAAAAAAGACAAATTGAAAATCATACGTCTCAAAAAGACTTGTGGACAAAATTTGTTATTACATGTTTACAAAAATGAGCTCAAACATGATCAATTTGTCATTTTTTAGAATTTCACTGTTGTCCATCTGAGAAATTATAAAGCTTCAAACAAACTGGCCCCAATTTTGTAATTTTTTTCCAAAACATCAACACTAAAAATACTATAGAAGAGTTGTATGCGTGAATTTTTATGATTTAAATTATTGGAATGTACGTAAAGGTTTTGACAAAATGACATGACTGTTAATAGTCCAAACAAAAACATGATTACGGTGACATTATGAGCTTTCACCAGCAGAGGGCAGCGCAGCACCGCTCTTCAGTCTTCAGCCATGACCCCAAAAGTGTGAGGGATCCCATTGGAGGACAGCTGTAGGGAGACTTCAGTAAACTGATCTCTGTCAGCTGATGGGACTTCGCTTCTGTGTGAAGAATGATGTCTGTCTGTCCATTTTACACCACCAGGATTTTATGACTTAATCATAGTTCTGCCCTACAAAGGCAAAGGCATGATCTAAAAAAGACTTTTTTTTTTTGTTTAATTTTTTTTTTCAAAAATACTGTATCTTCTCTTCAATGTGTCAGAGTAGTCCTCCTACTACTGCATTTTTGTGAGTTATTGGGGTTTTTAACAATTTTTTTGTCATGTTTACACACAACAAAATGCTGTTTCTCACTTTTTTTTTCTTTTTGGTGTAAAGTGGCGAATTAAAAAAACTACGCTGTGCTCGGGTCATTAGTTGAACTTTTGTTGAGTTTATGTTGCCTCTCCCTCACTTTCAGCTGGCTTCATTTGAATTGCACCGATTGGATTTAAGCAATTTAAGTCAGAAAAGATAATGACAAGTTCTCATATTAAATTAACAAGCTGGTTTTGAATTTATTTTACTTAAAGATGCTTTTTAAACAAGTGGAGCCATATTTACTTTTGGAGATTATGCCACCAAAGCCAGGTCATGATTTCTTCTATTAAAAGTGTGAATTAATTCCTGCACTGGCGATGGATTTGTTTATGCCTGCAAATTCATTCTTTACATCATCCAGCCACAACATGGAACCTTTAACTTAACCTCAACACACAATTAAAGTTTGTTAAAAAAAAACAACTCTCATTTTCCATGATGAACCTTTTAAAAGAGAGGTCTGTTTTTTACGCCTGAATAAATAATACAAAGGAAAGAAATGACATTTTTCTCAGAATGGTTCAGCACTACATTTTACGGCAGATGTTTGAACAGGTTGATCTTCACAGTCTGTCTGTCTCTACTGAAAAAAACAGTTTTTAATCTGATTTATAAGACTTTACCTGTGGAGGCCAGATGATGACTCTTCACACTGTCTCAGTTCACAAGGAATCTGTCATTTTGACAGAAATGTGTGAAACTATAATGAGATGCAATCAATATATTATCCTTCTATTCTCCTCTGCTCAACAAGCTGATGTGATCGAGTCTTCCTGGAGCACTGCTTCCAGTAAATCTCGTCTGTGAATGCTAACAATCAGTAGCTGAGTGAAATCCTATTGGTGAATTCATTAGGGTGGGACAAACAAGGCCCAATACAGTGTGACACAAAGCCACATTCAGCACTTAAACAGGCAGGCTCAGCCATTGATTTATTTACATATGGACAACCTGGTTTTCTGTGGTGAGGACAACATTGAATGTCTAACTACAAAAAGTCATGGATTTATTAAAAAAAAAAAAAAAAAAACATTCATCAAATTTGGGACAAGGTTTAGGCAAAGATCATGAAATTTTGGATCAATGCAAAACAGGTATGTGCCCAAAGAGTGTTGTTATTTTACAAAATCAATTTAATTTAAGTTATTTTGGGAAGAGTAAAGCACCAACAAAAGGTATCATTTTTGAAAAGCAAACTTGAGCTTAACGCTACTCAGTGGCTAAGAGATGTGCATGTTCTCAGCTTCTAACAACAATATGACAAAAAAGACACTGAGAGGCTTTGATGTTTAATTTTTTAACATCAAGGCCTCCCAAGTGTCTTTGTCCTCATATTGTGTTGAGAACGTAAGAAATTATGTCAGCTTTTTAACATAATTTCGTTACAACATCAAAAATAAAAGTTGCATTTCTTTTACAGCAGTAAAATTCAGCGTGTGGCACAAAGACTGATGATCTCCAGACGGAGGTCTGGATCAGCTCACAACCGACCACCACTTCCTTCCTTTCTCCTCCTTCACTCCCATCCTCCCCTCCATCAGGACTCAGTATTGATCAGTGGCCACGAGGATGTGAGAGGAGGTTCTTTGTCTCAATACAAGAACCACCTCTGACCTCTGACCCCTGCTCGCTCCTCAACCCCTCCTCCCACCCTAACCCTCCACCTCATTTGCACACCCCATTGTTGCTATGGCAAAGACCTCCAACCTCTCTCAGGCACCTACATCTGTTATCAATTAAATGGATAGGCTCCTTTCCTCTTCTGAATTCGACATTTATTTTTGGGAGAAAAGAGGGAACATCTGAATGCAATCAAACCAACAGCGGATAAAGGAAGTTGTGGGATTATTTTTATCACTGCCCGCCATGATTAATGAAGTTCTACCTAATAAGATGCTATCACATTAATAACTTTGTCGGATCTTAATGGCTTCCAATCTGCAATTCAAACTTTTTTTTTTCTGAAGTTCTTAAAGTAGAACATCTGAATATAATCAAATCCAGCAGAAATTTAGAGGCAGGAAGATGTGAGATTCATTTCATCACTGCCAGCCATGATAAATATGCATATCTACAAGATGCTATCAAATTAGTAGCCTCACTGCATTTTAATCACTCAAACAAGCTTCAAGCAGAAATAAATTACAAAGTCTGCTATTAGTGTTCAATCATAGTTTGTGTTTACGAGCAAAGAGATAAAGTGATGAAGCTACAATATGGGCGGGAGAGGCCAGGAAACAAAGCCCTGGGGGTGAAGAATCCCAAAAAAAGATCATACAATGTATTGATCTGCATCATTGTGCTGCTACACAAAGAGCCAGAATCTAGTCAGAAAAAAAGATGTTTTGAGTGAGAACGCTCCATTTAGTTGAAAAGAGAAGTTCACTTGTTTAAGTTCAGACACAAAATACAAATATCTCCATTTTAATGAGTACATTTTATTATCTTTTTTTAAATAAATGACTGCAGATTCTCAATTTTCAAATGTTTTCCTGTTGTTTTGGTTTCTCGCTTCTTGTTTAAAGAAGAAAACAATGACAATTGAAGATAATCAAAAATATGCAGATGTGTTCATTTTATGAAATGTTTTAGGCCTGAATAAATAAATATTTACTGCATATTTATTATTTTAATCAAGTCAAAATGAATTGGAAGCAACATTTCCCTTTTTTTAGTTAGAAATAATAATTATTCAATCATTGTATTTACATATTTGCAACATTTTTATATTTTCTGGAACTATGTGGCGTTTCTATGAGCCCCTGCAACATCCCATTTCTAAAACAAATTGAAAATGTAAATAAAAGCTTCACACTATGACATGTTTTGCAATTTGGATTAAAAATATTTCTTGAATTCATTTTGACAGATAGAAAATAACAGTCGGATCATAACTTTCCTCATTTTACATAATGACAATCAAATATATGTGCTGTCTTCTGAGCATAATATATGAAAGATAAACTGTGTTGAATAAATTTAATTAGGGAACACAAACTAGACTTTGCAAACCTTCACTAAACTTAAATTTCTTGGTTTATGAGTGGTACAATTTCTGGAGTGGAAGTTTCCGATCCTGTGTTGCTGTTGTTGTTTTTTTTAATATTTCATTTCATGCACAGATTAAACTAAGAAGATGTAACATACATTTTGTCAGCTTTCTGTCAGTCTAACTAACAGAGTTCTTAAATCTTATTAACTTTGAAATTGTTTTGCATCATAGAATATGTTCAGATTTCTAATGTAACAATAATAATAATCACGTACTATGGGATCTCATGAACATTATTGTGTCTGAATGAGGAATATGCATGAACTAACATATCAAATATGAGGTCAGCAGCCACTTTATAAACCCTACACACTGTTGTCATGATGGGTCTGTAAAACTAGACCCATCAGTACAGATTTCTCCTACATGGGAAGAAAAATACAGTAAAATACTCCTAAACTCCTGAAGTCTTCAATAGTCAGATGTATTGATATATTCCTCTGCTGTAGCTGAGACACCTCAAAAGTCTTAGATGTTTGGAAATATCTTTGTTTTAAAGACATTCTTCCATAACTTTGCTGATATAAATCCCAAATGATAATAGATACAGTATGTCAAGAAACTGAAGTTACAACACGTTCATGTGTGAATGCCGGGATGAGGGACAGTCCCAGGTGTTTAGCCCTTGCACCTAGTCTCAAACTGGGGTGACCACACCCAAACTTCAGGTCTATATTTTACACAGACATGAGATTATAATAAATGAGCATGAGGATGTCCTCGGTTTGGACTTACCTGTCTGCCTTAGAACGTTGTTTCTGGCCACTTTTTGGTCTTCTCTCGCTGCCCAGACATGGTGCTCCATTGGGCCCAGAAACATACACAGACTCCAGGCCTTTAGACGATCTCTTAAAGGTAAATTCCACAGGCTCACCTTCCCTCAAGCTGCGGAAGCCCTCCATGTAAAGTTTGCTCTGTATAAAAGATATCACATATGGTGTTATTAATAAGCTTAAAGTGGGACTCTTGAGCCTTTGACAACTGTTCTGTAAATCTTTTGAGAGAATAGTCTCTTGGAACCCCCACAACAATATCTTAACCCTGCATTTTGGGGGTCAAATTGTGGATTAAGCTAGTTTTGAACCAATATTTCTTGATTTGGTCAAAATGTTTCAAACTGGTTTAAAGCAACCCTGGTACCCATTCAGTGTTGTTTGAAAAACTGTAATGGAATGAGCTGATGAACCTAGTGGAGAAGTGATCAACTAAATAGTAAATTCAATCAAAAGTTGGCAGAGACAAAACTTTGCACCAACAATTTTTTTCTTCTGTGAATAACAGCAAGAGGAATCTAATAATCTGGGTGATAATGTAGGTTATAATAAGATGAGTCAAATGTATTCTTTACAATCCAATCCTGCTGACAACCGCGTTGAAACACAAATGCTCTCACACACCCCTCCTTCTCATCTTGTCTCCAAACAAAGCTCCAAAAGCATTCCTTTCCCCAACACTTCCCTCTTCTTTCTCAGCAGCATCACCTTCAAGCAGCCAAAGACTCCAAAACGAGTCCATCTGGTCAAGTCTCCAGATGACCATTACTCTGGAAGATGCTGTGAAAAGACATCAGGGAGGAGCGCATTCCTGGGATGTCTACCAGGAGAGGTGACTACAATATATGCATCGTGAGAAGAATGATTCACCAAACACACACACTATCCGCTAAGCTTTCTATTCATCAGCTTTTAAGCTGAAGTACTGAAGATGAATATTAGATATTACCCAGAGAACACACAAACAAGTTACGATACCACAAATAACCTGACCCTGACTTTTGGCTGCCAAATCCAACCATCTCCTTCATCTTTCACAACAACTGACTTCCTCAGCTTCCCCATCATTATAACTACATGGATTTCAGAAAACTGGCTATGCAGGCATCATGCAGTATTAGATCATTTAAAGGAAAGATTTTTTTCTTAAAATAGACAAATTTGACTATGTAACATTGTTATTTGAAGCTTGTCCTGCGTTCAATCAGTCTGTAAAAGACTTAGATCCCAATCGAAGTGACAATATATTATTTATACCCCGTTTAGGTTGAAATAGTCCATGTAGCCTCAATATTAGAAGTTTTAACTTTGTTTTCATTGCTTCTATCTTTTGGAGTAATGCCCTGTGTTCTTGATTTATTTAGGGGAATGCTGCATTCTTGTTTCAGGATATACACCTCTTTTCTTTACTCTTCAGACTGACAGTATGCATATTCTTTGAGCTGAGGAGTACTAATGACACAATAACCAGGACTTAAGATATCCAATAAAAAAACAATGTCTTCCAGTTTGGGCCCCATTTATCATAAATAAATGCTCAAAACATCACAGCCTCCATCGCTGCCTCAGCCATAACAGACGTGGAACAGACAGACGTCACACATCACCTTTTTTGAGTTCATACAGAATTTTAAGTGGAAAAAACGCAGATGCAATTCCCATCTTAAAATCAATATGACAAAGATCCATAACTTAAAATTTGTCTCCCAAATATCTTTTTAGCTATTTAGCTGATGATGACGCTGACAACGGTCCAATATGATTACCAAAAACATGTCTGGAACCTTTATGCTCTCTTTCATCAGATGATTTACGACGGCACGGGGGCAGGTAACCCGAGAGGTCTCCACCAAACGCTTCTTCTGGGAGGTGGGACTGACACTCTGGACTGGGTGGGCTCCCTGATGCTTTAATGACTTTATGACAGGAAGCAGAGCTGCACAGGAGTGGAATGAGCCTTGTTTTCTCTGTTTTGGCCTAAACCCCCTCCTACAAGTCTACGAGTTTCCACAGCAAATATCTGTCTGTGATAAGTGAGTCTGTTAGTCTGCGTTAAGTGAATGAGGCAGTACTGACGTGGGTAATGGCTGACTTTAAGATGTGTTAATCTTCAGGTAATTTTACACACAACAAGAAAACACACTTAGTCCTGTGAAACCTGGTCTATGATGTGAGAGAAAACTGCAACACATTGTTTCCTTGAAAAGGAAATCTACATCTTTACATTTAAGAAGTCTGAAAATTTCAATTAAAAAAAGTAAAATTTTTCAGTGGATTTTGAAATTACAGGCTGATTTTTGTTTTAAATCTCAGAAATGGTCATTGGTTTCATTAGCAAATGATCTTCAAACAGATATATTTGAAGATACCTGAATTTGTGACAGCTTTTATTGGGAGGGAAAAAAGGGGATATCTTGTTCAATGCATTTTAAGTTAAATCACATGCTTGTTAACATATACTGTAA
>NC_090789.1:13190972-13193472 GCF_040054535.1 Antennarius striatus
GCAGGTCCGGGATAAAGTTGTGGAAAAGTTCAAAGCAGCATGGGATACAAGAAGATTTCACAATATTTAAACGTCTCCCGGAGCAATGCCCGAGCAATAATATCAAAATGGAGAGAGCATAAAAACACTGCAAACCTAACAAGACCTGGCCGTCCCTCTAAACTTTCAGCCCAAACAAAGAGGAAACTAAGCAGAGAAGCAACCAAGAGGCCCATGATCACGCTGGATGACCTGCAGACATACACAGCTGTCCATAAGACAACTATTAGTTGTACTCTGCATAAATCTGGCCTTTATGGAAGAGTGGAAGGAGAAGGCCATTTTTGAAAGAAAACCATAAAAAGGCCCTTTTGGAGTTTGCAAGAAGCCACATGGGAGACACAGAGGACATGTGAAACAAGGTGATCTGGTCAGATGAAACCAAAATTGAACTTTTTGGGCTGAATGCAAAACGTTACGTTTGGCGTAAAAGTAACACTGCACATCACCCTGAAAACACCATCCCCACCCTCAAACATGGTGGTGGCAGCACCATGCTCTGAGGTTGATTTTCTTCAGCAGGGACTAGGAAGATTGTTAGAGTCCATGGGAAGATGGATAGAGCCAAATACAGGGCGATTCTGGCAGAAAATCTGTTGGAGTCTGCCAAAGACCTGAGGATGGGGCGGAGGTTCACCTTCCAATAGAACAATGATCCTAAACATATATTCAAATGTACAATGAAATGGTATAAAACTAACCATATCAAGGTGTTAGAATGGCCAAGCAAAAGTCCAGACCTCAATCCAATAGAGCATCTGTGGAAAGATCTGGAAATTGCTGTGCACAAACGATCTCCATCAAACCTTAAGGAATTTGACCTGTTTTGTAAGAAAGACTGGGCAAAGATTTCTGCCATAAGATGTGAAAAACTTATAGAGACATACAAAAAAGGGCTGTGATCGCTGCAAAAGGAGGTTGTACAAAGTATTAACTCAAAGGGGGGCAATACTTTTGCACGTCCTACTTTTCAGTTTTTTATTTGTAAACACAATATAAAATTTTGAATACATTTGGTTCCACTTCACAATTGTGTCTCACATGTTGTTGATTCTTGAAAATATTTTCAATTTGTTATCTTTAAGTTTAAAGCCTGAAATGTGACAAAATGTCAAAAGGTTCTTGGGGGCAATACTTTCGCAAGGCACTATAGCTACACCCATCCACCTGCAGCTGATGAACTCATGACACCATCTTTCCCACTGGATCTCACCTCCAGCTTGGATTCCCTGAGACCAGACAGCAGCCTAATAACACAAAAACAGCATAATGATCAGTGCTGAGTCCAAAGGAAGATTTATGCAGCATGCAATAGTACATACTGTAGAAAATAGAAATACAGCCCCAAGATCAGTAAACAAACAGCACCCCTGCATAAAACAACCCATTCTTCGTGTTTTAATGACTGAGGAGAGCAAAACATTAGAATTCAGCTCCCACTGGAGCCATCTGGGATAAAAATGTTTGCAGTCATTATGGGATTTATGCTGCTGTTCCACTGATTAAATCCTATTGTAAACGTTACATAGTTTAAACTGCGGGACTGCTCTAAGCAGCTTTATGGTATAGATTATATAATAAAAAAGCACAGTTTTTCTAAATCAAATGACTTACAGCATCAACTGACAACTGTTAATAATGACACAATGCACTCGTCATATTTGCCTGAGAACATCTGCCTCTTTGAAATACCATAGGAGGGTATGTGAGGTATTGTCCTGTACTGTGAGTAACCATAAAAAAATATTCCACTGTGAAGTTAGATTTTTTTGCTGTTGAACAATGAGATAACCTAACTGTTTGAGGGCTGATCAGCGCCAAAGTTCTGTATCGGCTTTACTCTTTTATTTTACTATAGACTGACTTGAGCCAGCATTGCAGTAAAATGAAAAAGAAGCAGATGATTACATGCAAACATGTTGGCTGCCATATCAGAGCAGAGTTTAGTTACTAGTGCATCCATTTCACTGTGAATAGTACTATGATATTTCTTAAAATATTGTTTTTGGGGGGCTGTTAAGTCATTCTGACATATTTGATAGAATTGACTGGTCAGATGACTATGTGATGAAACAATGTTCAGGCAATACATGACTTTGTCGTGTATTACCTTTGCTCATTAAATGGAAATAAAACCATGAACTATTGAACAGCATTTCTTTTTTTCAAGAATGTCTGTTTGTTAACATACAGATGTCAGTTTCATTCGTCACATTTGTCAAATCGTCAATATGAAAAAATCCTGAAAATACCCCTTGTACAATACATATATGTCAAGTCTTACATAATTGGCAAATATTTTTAGGTGTCAGAAAGGAAGATGGTGTAAATACTTTTATGTAGTTTCATATAAAAACTGAAATATAACATAATAAAAAAAATCCTGATCCTATTAAAATAATAATAATAATAATAATAATAATAATAATAATAATAATAATAATAACAATAATAATAATAA